>NC_057799.1:95217968-95227314 GCF_018294505.1 Triticum aestivum
GGCCTCCGGTTCGCCGGGCGCGGTGGCTGGGAGGTGTCCGGCGCGGACCGGACACGTGGAAGAGAGTTAGGTGTCCGGAGAGGGAGCGGGGCTAGGGTTGGACTGCGAATGTTTTCGGAAGGGGATGCAAATATATAGCTAGAGGGAGCTAGGAGAGTCCAAATGAGGTGCGGTTTTCGCCCACACGATCGTGATCGAACACGTATGCAAATGCAAAGCACATGATGACGTGATATGAGATGCATGATATGAACAAAAATACAAAACAAAACAAAAACTCGACCACGAAGGGAATATCATAACACATAGCCGAAAATGGCAAGAGTTGGAGTTACAATTATGGAAAGTTACATCCGGGGTGTTACAACACTCCACCACTACGAGAGGATCTCGTCCCGAGATCTAGGACTGAAAGAACTCCGGATATTCAGAATGGAGGTGGTCCTCGCGTTCCCAGGTGGCTTCTCGGTCGGAATGGTGCGACCACTTCACTTTCAGGAATTTGATTGACTTGTTGCGAGTCTTGCGCTCAGTTTCTTCAAGAATAGCAACGGGGTGCTCATGATAAGACAGATATTTTTGGAGGTCAATCTCTTCGAAGTTGATGGTGTGCTCAGGCGTCTTGAAGCACTTGCGAAGCTGTGACACGTGGAACACATCGTGCACGTTCGCGAAGTTGGAAGGAAGCTCAAGTTGATAGGCGAGGTCGCCTCTTTTGCCAATGATCTTGAAAGGACCCACGTATCTAGGGGCAAGCTTCCCTTTGATACCGAAGCGACGAGTGCCTTTCATTGGAGAGACGCGGAGGTAGACATGGTCTCCGATCTCGAAAGCCACATCACGGTGCTTACTATCATAGTAACTCTTCTGGCGCGACTGCGCGGCTTTGAGATTATCACGGATGACTTTACACATTTCTTCAGCCTCTGTGATTAAGTCATTGCGAAGAAGTTGGCGTTCACCAGTCTCTGACCAATTGAGAGGAGTACGGCACTTTCTGCCATAGAGAATCTCGAATGGGGCCTTGCCCGAACTCGCTTGGAAGTTGTTGTTGTAGGAGAATTCGGCATATAGAAGACAATCTTCCCATTTCATGCCAAAGGAAATGACACAAGCCCTGAGCATATCTTCAAGAATTTGATTGACTCGCTCGACTTGGCCACTAGTTTGAGGATGGAAAGCTGTGTTGAAGCGAATGTTGGTGCCCATGGCCTTCTGGAAGGAGTCCCAGAACTTAGAGGTGAAGGTGCTTCCACGATCTGAAGAAATCAATTGTGGAATGCCGTGCAAGGAGACAATTCTGGAGGTGTATAGCTCTGCCAACTGAGCTGCTGTGATAGATTCTTTGATTGGAAGGAAATGAGCCACTTTAGAAAGCTTGTCGATGACAACGAAGATAGCATCATTTCCACGCTTGGACTTTGGAAAACCAGTCACGAAGTCCATTTTGATATGATCAAACTTCCATTCTGGGATAGCAAGAGGTTGAAGGAGACCAGCTGGTCGTTGGTGTTCTGCTTTCACCCTTCGACAGACATCACATTCATTCACGAATTGAGCAATTTCTCGCTTCATTCGAGTCCACCAATACGACTGCTTGAGGTCATGATACATCTTCATACTTCCAGGATGAATGGAAAGAAGAGAATTGTGCGCCTCGTTCATAATGACTTTCCTTAGATCACCTTTAGGAACCACAATCCGGTCCTCGAAGAATAAAGTGTCTCTGTCATCAATGCGATAACACTTGTATTTGGAAAGACCCTTATCGATACCACGTTTCACCTTCTTCACCATGGCATCAAGAAGTTGTGCCTCACGAATTTGATCTTCCAAAGTAGGAGAGACTATGAGGTTGGCAAGAAAGCCTTGAGGAACAACTTGAAGATTCAGCTTGCGGAAAGCTTCACAAAGATCCGGTTGGAATGGCTTGAGAATTAGGCTGTTGCAATAAGCCTTCCTGCTTAAAGCATCTGCAATGACATTGGCCTTGCCTGGAGTATATTCAATACTCGGATTGTACTCTTGAATCATTTCGACCCATCGAGTCTGCCTGAGGTTGAGGTTGGGCTGAGTGAAGATGTACTTGAGACTCTTGTGATCGGTGAAAATGTCCACTTGTCTTCCCAACAAGAGATGTCTCCACGTTATTAATGCATGGACAACTGCCGCCAACTCAAGATCGTGAGTGGGGTAGTTCTTTTCGCTGGGCTTTAACTGCCGAGATGTATAGGCCACAACTTTCTTTTCTTGCATTAACACAGCACCGAGACCTTGAAGAGAAGCATCACAGAAAACTTCAAATGGCTTGGATTCGTCAGGAGGAGTCAAGACAGGAGCTGTGACTAGTTTCTCTTTGAGAGTGTTGAAAGCAACGTCACACTCAGGAGACCAGACATACTTCACATGCTTCTGGAGGAGGTTGGAAAGAGGCTTTGCAATCTTAGAGAAATTCTCAACGAATCTTCGGCAATAGCTTGCAAGACCAAGAAAACTGCGGAGCTGCTTGATATTCTGAGGAGGTTCCCAATTCACAATTGCGGACACCTTCTCGGGATTAACAGCGATGCCTTTGGCAGAGATGATGTGACCAAGGTAAAGAACTTCATCAAGCCAAAACTCACATTTTGAAAACTTCGCATAGAATTGGTACTCTCTGAGCTTGTCGAGCACCAATCGCAAATGTTTGGCATGATCCTTCTTATTCTTGGAGAAGACCAAGATATCATCGAGATACACCAGGACGAATTCATTGGTATAGGGGTTGAAGATGAAATTCATCATCCGAGAGAATGCTGGAGGAGCATTGACAAGGCCGAAAGACATGACAGTATATTCATAAGAACCAAAGCTTGTTCTGAATGCTGTCTTGGGAATATCTTCTTCACGAATGCGAATCTGATGATAACCCATACGAAGGTCAAGCTTGGAGAATACTTTAGCACCTTTGAGTTGCTCGAATAGCTCATTGATGTTGGGAAGTGGATACTTGTTCTTGATTGTCTTCTTGTTCAATGGACGGTAGTCGACACAAAGTTGGTCCGTGCCATCCTTCTTCTGGACAAAAAGAACACCACAACCCCATGGAGAAGAGCTTGGTCTGATCAAACCCAGACGCTCTTGTTCATCGAGCTGTTTCTTCAATTCCTTCAGCTCATTGGGTCCAAGCTTGTATGGACGCTTGCAAACGGGTTCAGTGCCGGGCTCAAGATCGATAACGAACTCAACTGGCTGGTGAGGAGGCATACCCGGAAGCTCTTCTGGAAAGACATCTTGATACTCACAAACGATTGGAATTTGAGAGGCATACCCGGAAGCTCTTCTGGAAAGACATCTTGATACTCACAAACGACTGGAATTTGAGAGACGGCATTCAATTCGCCCTTCTCATTGAGAGAAAACAACCGAATGGTTTCATCACGAGCGGCATAAATAATCACATCCTCAGAAGAGTGTGTCAATTGAATTTCCCTGGCAGCACAATCAAGTTGGGCCTTGTGCTTGGAAAGCCAGTCCATCCCGAGAATAAGATCAATATCCAAGTCACCAAGAACAACTGGAGAAGACAGAAATTTATAGTTTCCCATCTTGATGGAAACATCCGGAACCATGGAGCTTGCATTCATGGATTTACCCGGAGAGACAACTGATAACGGTCTAGGCAAATCTTGAAAAACCAACTCATGCTTGAATGCAAAAGGTCTTGAAATGAAAGAAAGCGATGCACCAGTATCAAATAAGACTTTTGCAGGAATATCATTAACTAAGAGATTACCCATTATCACATTAGTAGATTCCTCCGCTTGAGCTGCATTCATCACGTTCATCTTTGCAGACTTTGGATTATGCTTGACCACTGCATTGCTGGAAGATCTGACAGGAGGAGGAGGTGGAAGACGCCTTTGGTTGAAGCACTTGTTAGCATAGTGACCTTTCTGCTGACACTTGTTGCAAGTCACCTCTAAGAGTGGACGATGATAAGGAGCATTGGACTTTGGAGCTTGATTCTGAGACTTGTTCTGATAGCCAGAGTTGGAAGAGTGGGAAGATCCATGGCCACCTTTGTTCTTCTGCTGGTAAGGCTGACGAAACGGAGGAGGAGGAGGAGGCAACCAGAACTTCTGTTGCTTAGCAGCCACAAGTGAGGAAGAAGAAGACTGAACTGCGTCCCTGACTCTCTTCTTAGAAGCCTCACACTTGAGCTGAGCAGCCTCTTGCTTCAGTGCCATGTTATAGAATTGATCAAACTGAGTAGGCTCAACAAGAACGAGAGCTAACTGCAGATCCTCTCTAAGGCCACCTCTGAAGTGATAGATCATGCTCTTTTCATCAGGAATGTCTTGTTTAACGAAGCGAGCAAGTTTCTGAAACTAGATGTTGAATTGATACACAGACATGTTGCCTTGCTTGAGATTGCGGAACTCCTCACGCTTGCTCTCAACAACACTTTGTGGAATGTGGTGCGCTTTGAAGTCCCGACAGAAGTCAGTCCAAGTGATCACACGACCTCCTCTAGAATCTTTGTATTGTTGAAACCAATCAGCAGCTTGGTCCTTGAGCTGAAAAGAAGCAAACTTGACATAGTCCTCAGGCCTGACATTGCTACATTCAAAATGCTTGTTGATGTCCACGAGCCAATCATCGGCATCCGTGGCCTCGGCACAGTAGCTGAAAGACTTGGGCTGATTTGCGAGAAACTGGTTGAGTGTAGCGAAGTGAGACTGATTGTTGCCTTGGCCTTGATTTCCTTGATTGCCTTGCCCTTGGGTGCGTTCTTGCAAGAGTTGCAGAATCATCTGAGCATTGGCGTTGGTGGCTGCCATGATAGCTTGCCATGCCTCCGGAGGCGGAGGTGGTGGCGGAGGGTTCGCCTGACTCCCTTCATTGTGATCCGGATTCTGACGCGTTGGCGGAGCCATCCTGAAGAGGGTGACATCCGTTAGCATCTTGATAGACAAATAGACAAGTAGAATCAACGGATAGAAATTGCAACATATAGTCTTCACAATAAACATTCGAACGAAGATGAACGAATGAATTCCATAGTAAATCATCACACTTCCATAAATTGAGAAGCCACTTGAAAAAGATGTGGAATCAACATTTGACTTCGAAGCAACTCGAATACCACAATTCAAAACAAAACAAAGTATTGGCTTGCAGAATAAGCCGAAACAAACATATGATAGAGATTTCGTCCGAAGTTTTCGTGGTGGGGCCCACACGGGCTCGATCGTACAGCACCATCATGTACAAGGCAGTGCACATGACATACGAAGCGTCCCCGATTCGGCATAGCCAAGGACTCTTTAAGACACTATGAGACCACTGTAAAACCAACCGTGGAAAGGCGTACCACTAGACGTCGAACCCCAATCTCATATCATGCGTCTGTCGGAAAGATATCCTAAGGGCTACTTGAATTCCCACTTATAAACTCTAGAAACTTTTTGGTTATGCAATCTGGTGTTGGGGATACAGGGGACACAAAATATATCACCCAAACTAGCAATCCCTAGATCCAGCTGTATCCATCCGTCAATACATAACCAAGAAACCTTCGGAAATCGTGTACCTCAACCTTCAAAAAGCATACGTTATACGAGTTATGGCAATACTCCCGAACTCCCGCCCCAGTACTGGGTGGCGTCGAGGTGATCTCACCAACAACTGCATAAAAGAGATTTCGATGTCGGCGAAACTCAGGTATTCCAGAACTGCAACGATAAAATTGTGACGATAACACCTCGGAGCTCAACTCCCCGGGACACTGCCACAACCCCTAAATGTCAGGAGGCACCAAGCACAATGTTCTCATCACAAATCCATTGGAACGATTCCAAGATACCCGCGTGATCCTAAAAAAAAATTTAGTGAAGTTTCAGGAGAGAAGAGTCAAAACTTCTACGTCAGGAGACCTCACCAGAGCGACGAAGGGACTGAGAAGTAAAAAGAATCCTACTCTCCGATATATATAATCCTAAGACTCAAAACATTTTTGTTCTAGACTCAACAACGCCAGCGATTCGATCAAGCAGGGGGCTCCTAAGTCGGGGATGGCTCTGATTACCAACTTGTCACGCCCACGATGCGGCTATATCTCCCACGTGTCGAGGCACGACTTAGAGGCATAACCGCATTGTGGTTTTGTCGCAAGAAGGGTCATCTTCACACAATCCCATGTAATGAACAAGAATGGGATAACGAGAGTTGGCTTACAATCGCCACTTCACACAATACATAAATGTAATTCATACATCATCCAAAATACACACATAGACCGACTACGGTCAAAATCCAAATGAAAATAAGATAACCCCAAATGCTAGATCCCCGATCGTCCCAACTGGGCTCCACTACTGATCATCAGGAAAAGACACATAGTAATGACCACGTTCCTCATCGAACTCCCACTTGAGGTCGATCCCATCATCTGCACTGGCATCGTCGGCACCTGCAACTGTTTTGGTAGAATCTGTGAGTCACAAGGACTCAGCAATCTCACACCCGCGAGATCAAAACTATTTAAGCTTATAGGAAAGGATGGTGTAATGAGGTGGAGCTGCAGCAGGCACTAAGCATATATGGTGGCTAACATACGCAAATGAGAGCGAGAAGAGAAGCAACGGAACGGTCGTCAACTAGTAATGACCAAGAAGTGATCCTGAACTCCTACTTACGTCATTCATAACTCAAACCGTGTTAACCTCCCGGACTCCGCCGAGAAGACACCATCACGGTTACACACACAGTTGATGTATTTTAATTAAGTCAAGTGACAAGTTCTCTACAACCGGGCACGGCTTTCAAAAGATAATACCCTGCAGGGGTGTCCCAACTTAGCCCATCATAAGCTCTCACAGTCAACGAAGGATAAACCTTCTCCCGGAAAGACCCGATCAGTCTCGGAATCCCGGTTTACAAGACATTTCGACAATGGTAAAACAAGACCAGCAAAGCCGCCCGATGTGCCGACAAATCCCAATAGGAGCTGCACATATCTCGTTCTCAAGGCACAACGGATGAGCCAGACGTCGGTTTGGCATAGACCCTGGTTGCCCAGGGGGCGCCGGACATCGCTCGGTTTGGGCCAGCACTCGAAGGAGCACTGGTCCGGGGGTGTTAAAATAAAGATGACCCTCGGGCTCGCGAAAACCCGGGGGAAAAGGCTTAGGTGGCAAATGGTAAAACCAAAGTTGGGCCTTGCTGGAGAAGTTTTATTCAAGGCGAACTGTCAAGGGGGTCCCATAAATCACCCAACCGCGTAAGGAACGCAAACACAAGGAACATAATACCGGTATGACAGAAACTAGGGCGGCAAGAGTGGAACAAAACACCAGGCATAAGGCCGAGCCTTCCACCCTTTACCAAATATATAGATGCATTAATTAAAAAAGAGATATTGTGATATCCCAGAATATCCATGTTCCAACCTGGAACCAAACTTCAACTTCACCTGCAACTAGCAACGCTATAAGAAGGGGCTGAGCAACAGCGGTAACTTAGCCAAACAACGGTTTGCTAGGAAAGGATGGTTAGAGGCTGACATGGCAATATGGGAGGCATGATATAGCAAGTGGTAGGTAGCGCAGCATGGCAAAAGAACGAACAACTAGCAAAGCAAAGATAGAAGTGATTTCGAGGGGTGGTCATCTTGCCTGCAAGGTTCTCAGAGTTGTCGAGAGCTTGATCCTCATAAGCGTACTCAACAGGTTCCTCGTTCACGAACTCGTCTCCCAGCTCTACCCAATACAAGAACACAAGCAATGGAACCACAATCAATCACGGGAAAATGCACAAGCAACATGATGCAATACATGAGTGATATGCAAGATATGATATGTGATGCCTATGCGTGCTCCGGAAGGAAAATGATGAACAAGGCAGTAGCTTGGCAAACCAAGCATGCCACTGGAAAGATGAGATGATTTCGGTCGATATCGATATAAAGATCACCGGAAACGGATGCACGGTTTGCAAATGGCAAGCAAAACAAGAATGACACGAATCTAAGATTAACAGCATGATAGCACTTAGAATGCAACAAGAAACTATGCTACAGCACTCCAACATAGCAACAAAGCATATGCCAGCAATCTACAGGAGATGCTTGACAAAAGATGAACACTGAGCTACGGCTAGATCACAACATAACAGGCTCAAACGAGCATGGCAAAAGTGCAAAAGATATCAGGTTCACAGACTTGGTGAAATTACTGGACATGCCTGAAACAGCATCAGGTAGCAATGTTCAGAGCATGAAATGAACATGCTACAGAAACTTAACATGGCAAAATAAGGCATGGCAGTATTCTACTAAATGCATATGACAAAAGTCCCTTACTGACCGTAAGCCAAAAAGGACCAGAAGATATGATGGCAACCATGTAAACATAGCAAGTTTCGTTATCAGGTTTCAGACAGCAGAAAACAGAGCATGGCAGAAACAATAATATGAAGGCATCTTAGTGAGATTGATGCACTCACCACAAAGCAATGCATGAAAAAACAAGCATACCTACAGTAATATGGCATGTTTATGAAGCTATCCATGGCAAGAGCAAGTATATAGCATGTATGGAACAACTACAACAAGCTTGGCAAAATTGAATAACACGTAAACAATCTACCAGAAATATTTTATAGCAAAAGTAGAGCAAGATTGAGTCATGCTATGGCACTCCATAAATGCAAACAAGGGCAGGAATGGATCAATTCAACAATATCTACAAGACATCCTTACTGAAAATCTCCAAAATATGCATGGATCTCTCTGTAGCATCAAGTTTACATGGCAACAAAATAACAGCAGACAAAGACTTAGAGAAATTACTAAGTCCCTGAAATCAAAAACATTACGGAGCCTAGTTTGCATGCTTGTGCTAGTCACCAAAGAGAACACAAAAATACACGGCATACACCTCTGTAAAGATGGCATGGCCTACAACAAAACACATGTAGAGCTCATGCCCATAAGATGCACAGATTAAATGCAACAAAAATAACAAATCTCCAACTTCTGATAAGTAACAGCAGATAACAGCAACTAGCACTCTTGCACCGGAGATTTGGGTATCAATATGGACTCTAATGAACATGGTGCAATTGAACAAAATCAAATGGAGCTATATGTAGAGAGTTATGATGCGTAGAACAGGTGCACATATTGTGAAAATCAAAGACTTAGAAATATTTCGGGGGATCTCGGGGTCAACCTTCGGGTTTGACCAGATCGGGATCTGGCTGAGGGAGCTCCCCGGAGCGGCCGGAGGTTTGAGGTCGCCGGCGCCCGGCGTGGAGGAGAGAGACGGCGGGGCGGCGAGGTGGAGGAAGGAGGCGGCGACGG
>NC_057799.1:95227715-95372912 GCF_018294505.1 Triticum aestivum
GGCCTGGCGGGCCGGCGCGGTGGAGGCGGCCGGCGCTGACGTGGCGGCCTTCGATTCGCCGGGCGCGGCGGCGGGGAGGTGTCCGGCGGCGGAGAGGGAGCGGGGCTAGGGTTGGACTGCGAATGTTTTCGGGAGGGGATGCAAATATATAGCTAGAGGGAGCTAGGAGAGTCCAAATGAGGTGCGGTTTTCGCCCACACGATCGTGATCGAGTGACCTAGAGCATGGAAGAGAGTTAGGTGGGTTTTGGGCTGTTTAGAGAGGGGGTTTTTCTGCAACACACAGAAGGCATCTGCGGTTACCCGGTTAACCGTTGGAGTACCAAACGACCTCCAAATGGAATGAAACTTGACCGGTGGTCTACCGGTGGTATACCAAGGCCACTTGACAAGCCTCGGTCCATTCCGAGAACGTTAGACACCCGCTCACGAAAGAAAACCAGAGGGGTGCGCCGGAGGAGGTGGGAGCGCCGGATTGCAAAACGGACAACGGGGAAAATGCTCGGATGCCTGAGACAAACACGTATGCAAATGCAAAGCACATGATGACGTGATATGAGATGCATGACATGAACAAAAATACAAAACGAAAAACAAAACTCGACCACGAAGGGAATATCATAACACATAGCCGAAAATAGCAAGAGTTGGAGTTACAATTATGGAAAGTTACATCCAGGGTGTTACACATAATCACACTTGTTCCAACGTCTTGGTCCATTAAGGAGGTGATGGCACGTCGAACTAGGCAACCAGACTATATAGCTGTAACACTTTCACTTAGCCATAGGGGTTTGACGGTGGGGCTACTATGTAGCCCCTAGTAATTTTGCGTGCATCCGAATACGGGCGCATATGTACATGGCCGGGAAACGGCCCTTCGTTAATGCGAAGGAATCCTAAAGATGCCGGTAAGTCTTCGAGTGGTTGAATAGTCTCGCGCTGTATCATGACAGTCAATTTTCGGCTTTCTCTACTGAGGTGCTCATCCGGAATAACCAGGGCACAATACAGTAGTTCTCCTTTGGCCGCCTAAGCCGATAAGAACGGAACGTAAGGCGGCAAACCCAGGAGCCGGGCAAACCCAACATTTTACCAAAGACATGATTCGGAGCTGATGCATATAAGGCCAAACTCGTGACGCCGAACACTCCCGAAGGTATTCGGACTTTATAACAGAAGATGGGCTCAAGAATGCCCCTTCATTAGAAACCTTGTATTTCCAGGTACGTGCATTAGTCTGTCGTGGCGAAATGCCAAAAACGGCAGTATCCTCTGTGGGTATAGAACCCATGGGATGTTTAAACAACAAGAGGCAATAGAAAAGGTTTACACAGGGGCTTAATCTAAAGAGAAACCTTTTGAGCGGGGCCCTGCTGCACGTCTGCGCCTTTGTCTCCGTCGTGCCGCATCCTGGAAGGGTATCGCATGGATGTTGTCTGTAAGAGATAAAACTCGTGTAAGAAAGTACAACGTAAGTATGCGATATATAGTAAAAGTATGAGACGTTGGCCTGCCAATAAGGTTGGGCCAAGTGTGGGGCTATATCAGATTTTTATAGCCCCTGGTGTCCTTTATGGGATTACATATACGGTGCCCTGGTTTAGTTTTATCCGGGCTGCCAGACTCGTCTAACCGTGTCTGTGGTCTTAAAGACCAGTCATGTTTTCTGATATTGGAGGCCGCTTATAGTCCGGCCGCTAGGGCCGCCACTTGTTCCTCTGCACATGAAGAGCGTTGTGTGCTTCCGTTAACGGTGATAACGCCACGTGGACCGGGCATTTTGAGTGTAAGGTAGCCATAGTGCGGTAATGCATTGAAGCGGGCGAAGGCCGTTCTTCCAAGCAATGCATGATAGCCGCTTTGGAAGGGTGCAATGGTGAAGAGTAGTTCTTCACTTCTGGAGTTGCCTGGGGAGCCAAATGTTACCTCCAGTACGAGGAGCCCCTGCCGTAGGCTTGAACACCTGGTATCACCCCTTCAAAGGTGGTGTTGCTTTGGCTAATTCTGGATGGGTTTATCCCCATCCTGCGGACAGTGTCCTCGTATATTAAATTGAGACTGCTGCCGCCGTCCATGAGGACATGGGTTAGATGGTATCCGTTGATTATTGGGTTAAGCACCAAGGCCTCTGATCCTCCGCGCCGAATACTAGTTCGGCCGTCCGTGTGATCGAAGGTGATCGGATGGGACGTCAAGTAGTTAGGTGTGGGTACGATGGGCTCTATATCATGCGCGTCCCTGAGCGCGCGTTCGTGCCTTCTCGTGGACGTGTGAGTCGCGTGGATCATGTTTACTATTTTAACCTCTGGCGGGAATTTTTTCTGTCCCCCAGTGTTCGGCTGACGTGGTTCATCCTCGTCTTCACTTGGTGTTTCCCATGCCTTGTGATCGGCGTTTAATTTGCCGGCCTGCTTAAAGACCCAGCACTCTCTGTGCGTGTGGTTCGCAGGTTTGTCAGGGGTGCCATGAATTTGGCACAGTCTGTCTAGGACTCTGTTCGGACCGGATGGTCCCTCTTTACTGCCTTTAAATGGCTTCTTTTGCTGATCGGGTCGAGAGCCTCTGAATCCGGCATTGACCGTTGTATTGTCCGGGCTCTCGTCCTTGCTTTGGCGTTTGTTTTTGTTACGCCGTGGTTTCCCGTTGCCATCCCTTATTTCGGATGTGCTTGGGTCGCTGGTGCCTTTACGGGCCAGCCAGCTATCTTCTCCCGCACAAAAGCAGGTCATCAGGCTTGTTAAGGCTGCCATTGTCCTTGGCTTTTCTTGGCCGAGGTGTCTGGCGAGCCACTCGTCTCGGATGCTGTGTTTGAATGCCGCTAAGGCTTCAGCGTCCGGACAATCGACAATTTGATTCTTCTTGGTGAGGAATCTGTTCCAAAGCTGGCAGGCGGACTCTCCGGGCTTTTGGATTATGTGACTTAAATCGTCTGCATCCGGAGGCCGGACATAAGTCCCTTGAAACTTGGCCCTGAAAGCGTCCTCGAGTTCCTCCCAACTCCCGATTGAATTTTCGGGGAGACTCTTCAACCAGTGTCGAGCTGGTCCCTTCAGCTTGAGGGGAAGGTATTTAATGGCGTAGAGGTCATCCCCGCGAGCCATGTGAATATGCAGGATAAAATTCTCGATCCAGACCCCTGGGTCTGTCGTTCCGTCGTATGCCTCTATATTCACAGGTTTAAAACCCTATGGAAATTCATGGTCCAGTACTTCTTCGGTGAAGCACATGGGGTGAGCAGCCCCTCTGTATCTGGGCGTGTTGTGGCGTGCCGTCGGCTGTTGTTGTGTCCGGTGCTTATTCCGAACTGGTATTTGGTTGGTATGATCGTTTTGGTGACCATAGTCGCTCGCCGGGGTGTGTCCCTTATGTTCGTATATGGACCTGGCCGCGCCGGATTTCTTATCAAGGTGCTCGCGCTAATCGTGCGGTTGTGAAGCGGTACGTCTGGCTTCCTGGTCATGTTATTCTTGGGTGGAACGGCCTCGTCGTCGAATTCTGGCAGTAACTTGCGTTTTGGATAGCTCTTTGTATGGCGATCGTCGCCGTACCCTTCTTCAGTGTCTAGCACTTTATTCCATCTGCGATTGAGTGTTTCCTGTGCGGCTTTGCGCCGTTGCTTCTGCTTCTTTAGACTTCTCGCTGTGGCCATAAGCTTTCTGTGGAGGTTATCTTGTTCCACGCGTTCTTCCGGAATGATGAATGCATCATCGTCCGGACTGTGTTCTTGTCCTGGGGCGGTTTGATGAACTTGTCCCGCGTGGTCATTGTGATCGGGCGTCTGCTCCGGACTCGGTTCGGCGTGACCTGGCTCGTCCTGCTCCATCGCTGGGTCCATGTGGTCGTTGTTACCTTCGGAGTTTACTGGTATGTCAATCTTTCTTGCGCTCTTGTCGCTATTTTTACTGTTGCTGGACTTTGAGCGGCGTCTGCGCCGTTGTTTTGGCTTTTGCCCGGGGGTTTTATCCTCCGGATTGTCACCGTCGTCCTCCCTGGGCGTATCCACCATGTATATATCATGTGACGAGGCAGCAGTCCAGTGCCCCAGAGATTCTGTATCTTCTCCTGCATCGTCGTCCATACCGTCGATGCCTTCGGAGTCGAAGTCAAGCACGTCGGTTAAATCATCAACCGTGGCAATGAAGTGGGTGGTGGGTGGGCAGCGAATTCCTTCGTCGTCTGCTTCCCACTCGAGCCGGACATAGTTTGGCCGAGAGCCTCCTGACAAAGAGAGAGACTTTAATGAGTTCAACATGTCGCCAAAGGGCGAGTGCTGGGAGATATCCGCAGCGGTAAACTCCGTCACCGGAGCCCAACCTGTCTCGGCTGGCTCGAGAGTGCGCGAACTGGAACCAACATTCGGATACAAGTCCGGGGGTCTGGAGTCACAGGCTTCCACAGAGGTGAGACCTGTGTTCGGCTCCACCGCCGATGAGCGTGCGGCCTGCAGGGCGGGGTCCATCCACCCGTCCTCGGGCCATGCAGCCTGCTCCGGATTTAGGTCCGGGTCTACTGCAGGGGTAATATCCTGAGCATGGTCCGACGGCAGGTCTAGGCCGTGCTCATCGTGACTGCCCGGCACTCCAGGCACAGGCCCGATTTCGTCGAGGATCAAGTCTCCACGGATATCGGCCGTATAGTTCAGGTTTCCGAACCTGACCTGGGGGCCAGGGGCGTAACTGTCAATCTACTCCAGATGGTCAAGCGAATTGGCCCGCAGTGCGAAGCCGCCGAATGCGAAGATCTGTCCGGGGAGAAAAGTCTCACCCTGGACCATGTTGTTGATGATTGAAGGCGCCATCAAGCCTCGCAGCGACGACACAGAGGAACTCTCAATGAAAGCACCAATATCGGTGTTAAAACCGGCGGATCTCGGGTAGGGGGTCCCGATCTGTGCGTCTTTGGCTGATGGTAACAGGAAGCAAGGGACACAATGTTTACCCAGGTTCGGGCCCTCTCGGTGGAGGTAAAACCCTACTTCCTGCTTGATTAATATTGACGATATGAGTAGTACAAGAGTAGATCTACCACGAGATCGTAGAGGCTAAACCCTAGGAGCTAGCCTATGATGATTATGATTGTAATTGTGATCGGCCTTCTAAGGACCAACCTCTCCGGTTTATATAGACACCGGAGAGGGCTAGGGTTTACATGGAGTCGGTTACAAGGAAGGAAACACAATATCCGGATCGCCAAGCTTGTCTTCCAGGCAAAGGAGAGTCCCATCCGGACACGGGACGGAGTCTTGAGTCTTGTATCTTCACGCTTCAATAATCCGGACGATGTATATAGTCCGGCTGTCCGGATACCCCCTAATCCAGGACTCCCTCAGCCCCCTCCACCATAATCCACCTCGGTCATATCGTACCGGTGCTTAGGTGAAGCCCTGCGTCGGTAGCATCATCATCACCGTCATCACGTTGTCGTGCTGACGGAACTCTCCCTTGAAGCTCTACTGGATCATGAGTTCGAGCGACGTCATCGAGCTGTACGTGTGCTGAACTCAGAGGTGTCGTGCGTTCGGTACTTGGATCGGTCGGATCATGAAGACGTACGACTACATCAACCGCGTTGTCATAACGCTTCCGCTTTCGGTCTACGAGGGTACGTGGACAACACTCTCCCCTCTCGTTGCTATGTCTCACCATGATCTTGCGTGGGCGTAGGAATTTTTTTGAAATTACTACGTTCCCCAACAACCAAGTTGTTGCAGTTTTGAGCTCAGTCGAGAATACCATGTCCTTGGGGCTTGCTTAAGCCCGTAAAGGGCCTTGTCCAGCTTGAATACATGAAAGGGTGAGTTCTTTCCTCATATCCTGGTGGCTGCCTCATATAGACCTTTTCTTCCAGAACACCATGAAAAAACATGTTCTGCACATCTAGGTGTCTCAAACTCCACCCCCTCGATAGAGCAATAGAAAGAACAAGCCTGATAGTAGCAGCTTTAACAACTGGACTAAAGGTGTCCTCATAATCTATACCGTACCGTTGTTAATTTAAAACCTTTGGCTACTAATCTAGCTTTGTATCTATCTATACTACCATCAGATTTTTTTTATTCTATAGACCCACTTACAATCTATAATATTTTTACCACTTCTTGGAGGAACAAGATGCCATGTCTTGTTTCTTTGAAGTGCTAGAAATTCCTCATCCATTGCTTTTCTCCATCTTGAGTCATCCAATGCTTCTTGGACACTTTGTGGCTCACCTGTTGAACAAAACGAACCATATTTTATTTTATAAATTTTTTCATACCGAACAGTATCATCTGAGGGAATCAGTGGTTTCATGATTCCTGACTGAAGTCGTGTACATCCTTGCACAGGAGTCTGCACAATCTAGGAATCAGCCTCCTCCACAGAAGATCCGGGCGTTGGCACGTCAGACACATGCGCCGAATCCTCAGAACCAGCAGCCGAATGCCCACTGTTGGACAGCGACTACACGAGCCCAGGTGAGCCCACTGGACCGGGCGCAGACCCAGACTGGATCGGCTGCTCCGCGCGCGCGAGTGGCGATGCAGTACCGAGCGACGTGGCAGCCTGGTGTTGGTTGCCGCCGCTTGAGGGCGTGCGCACCCGCCCAGACGGGATCCGCTGCGGACTGGGGCTAGGCGACTGCGCGGGACTCGATGACGACGTGGCGTTGTGACGTTGGCGGGTGCCACTGCGCGTTACCTCCTCTGCGCATGCATCAGCACCGGATTGGGCGCCGATTTCTTCATGGGATCGCACGCTCGTATCTCCTCCGGATCGCGCGCCTGGATCAGCACCGGATCTCGTGCTGCTATCCTGTCGCCTGACATGCGATATGGACTCATTTTCTTCCATATATTCATGATTTGCCATTAATTCTGGATCATTTTGTTCCAAATTTTGACCTGTATAATCGTCCACAAATCCTGCATCATCTGGAGAGGGTGTGTGAGCAGTACAAATATCAGTCACATTACTTTGGTCATTGCCATTATTGCCCCCGTGATCAAGGGAAGTGGATGGGTGGAGATGTTCAGGAAGGAGCAAGATTTCCTTCCAGAGCAGGGTGCCTGCATTTGGATGGAGAGACGCAAATGGAAACACATTCTCATCGAATACGACATCTCGGGAGATGTATATGCGACCAGTAGATATATCAAGACATTTGACCCCCTTATGACGCGGACTGTAGCCTAAGAAGACACATTGTTTGGAGCGAAAAGAAAGTTTACGAGAATTATATGGGCGAAGATTTGGCCAACATGCGCATCCAAACACACGGAGAGAGTTGTAGGTAGTTTTTTTGTGAAAAAGACGTTCATAGGGGGTTTCAAAATTGATAACACTACTGGGAAGTAAATTGATGAGGTATGTGGCAGCAAGAAAAGCCTCATCCCAATATTTTAATGGCATAGAGGAGTTTGCAAGAAGAGCAAGTCCAACTTCAATGATGTGGCGGTGTTTTCTCTCAGCCGATCCATTCTGCTGATGAGCATGGGGGCAGGAAACATGATGTGCAATGCCAATATTTTGGAAAAATGAGTTTAGTTTCTCATATTCCCCACCCCAATCAGATTGGATGGCAAGGATTTTGGCATTACATTGGCGTTCAACACGTGCTTGGAAATTTTGAAAAACCTCAAAGACATCAGATTTTTTTCTCAATAAGATAAATCCATGAGAATTTGGTGTAATCCTCAATGAAACTTACATAATATTTATATCTACCAATAGAAAGAGGGGCATCTCCCCATACATCAGAAAAGATCAACTCAAGAGGTTTGGTAGATACACTAGTAGACACTGGATAGGGTAATTGGTGACTTTTTGCTGGTTGGCATGAGTCACATACCGATTCAACATCTAACTCCCCATGACAAGGAAGTTCATTATTCCTAAGCACACGTTAAACTATTGAAAACGAAGGGTGACCAAGCCGACCGTGCCAACGCGATGCAGATATCTTGATGACACCATAAGCTTGTTTATTTGACGTCCTAGATGGAATCAATGGATAGAGACCTCCTCTATACCTGCCTCGATGCAGCACCCTCCCCGTGACCTGATCCTTAATAAAAAAGAAATAAGGTCAAAATTCAATGTAAACATGATTGTCAAGGGTAAGACGATGAACAGAAAGGAGATTTTGTGAGGCAGTAGGAATATGTAGAATTTTGTTTAGATGGAGATCTTGATTTTGGGTTCTGATAATGGAATTTCCAACATGACTAATATTCATACCTGTACCATCAGCAGTGTGGACTTGATTGCCTCCGTGGTACTTGTCACGGGTGGTTAACTTCTCGAGTTCACCTTTGATGTGATTAGTACCACCACTGTCGGTGGCCAATCTTCTGGAAGATAGTCATCCGTGAACCGGTAGCAGCACTCCATCGCAAGGTGGCCTGGCTTGCTGCATATTTAGCAGTGGGGGCGATTGTCGTTGCGGAAACCCCCACCAGTCGGTCCTCTTCGTCCTCCTGGTCTAGGGCGCCCCTTGTTGTTGTTGTAGCTAGGGAAGGCACCACCAGGGCCGCGGCCATGTCCATCGCGCCCGCCACCGCGGCCATGGGACATGCCACGACCACGCTGCTGACCACACCCACGAGCAGCGGCGTTGGCTGAAGATCTGAAGCCGCCTTTGCCAGAGGCTTAAAGAAGCTCGATGCGCTGATCAAAGTTCGCCATCAGGGAATACAGTACATCTAGTGTAAGCGGTTCAGTACGAGCATCAAGGCAGAAACCAGGGGTTGTATTCCAGGTCGAGGCCGGCCAGGATGCAGGAGATCAGTTCATCTTTGCCAAGTGGTATGCCGGCAGCCGCCAGCTCATCAGTGAACGACCGCATCTTGGCGAAGTAGACCGCGACTGACTGGGTTCCCTTCTCGGCGTTGGAGAGGGAGATCCGGAGGTTGTTGATGCGGGAGCGGGAGTGCGATGAAAACATGTTCGTCAGAGCGGTCCATGCCGTGTGCGCCGTCTCCACGGTGACCATCTGCGTCAGCACCTCCCAAGAGATCGAAGTCAGGAGGTAGGCGAGCACTTGCTGGTCCTGGGTGACCCAGGCCGCGTGCGCCGGGTTTGGCATGCTCGTAGGCTTGCCATCTTTGTCGGCGTCGGTGGTGGTTTTCTTAGGCTCGGCAATGGATCCATCTAGGTATCCAAAAAGGGAGGCTCCACGTATCTGGGGAAGGAGTGTTGGGGAACGTAGTAATTACAAAAAAATTCCTACGCACATGCAAGATCATGGTGATGCATAGCAACGAGAGGGGAGGGTGTTGTCCACGTACCCTCGTAGACCGTAAACTCATAATCGACCGATCCTAGTACCAAAAGTATGGCACCTCCGCGATCTGCACACGTTCGGCTCGGTGACATCCCACGAACTCACGATCCAGCAGAGTGTCGAGGGAGAGCTTCGTCAGCACGACGGTGTGATGACAGTGATGATGAAGCTACCGGCGCAGGGCTTCACCTAAGCACTGCAACGATATGACCGAGGTGGATTATGGTGGAGGGGGCCACCGCACACGGCTAAGAGATCAATGATCAGCTTGTGTGTCTATGGGGTGCCCCCTTCCCCCGTATATAAAGGAGTGGAGGAGGGGGAGAGGGCCGGCCTCCTAGGCGCGCCCAAGGGGGGAGTCCTACTCCCCGGTGGGAGTAGGATTCCCCATTCCCTAGTTTGAGTAGGAAAGGGAAGGAAAGGGGAGAAGAAGAGAAGGAAAGGGGGCCAGCCCCCCTCCCAATTCGGATTGGGCTTGGGGGGCGCCCCCACCTTGGCCGCCTCCTCCTCCTTTCCACTATGACCCATTAAGGCCCATTGACTCCCCGGGGGGTTCTGGTAACCTCCCGGTACTCCGATAAATGCCCGAACTCACCCGGAACCATTCCGATGTCCAAACATAGCCATCCAATATATCGATCTTTATGTCTCGATCGAGACTCCTCGTCATGTCTGTGATCATATCAGGGACTCCGAACTACCTTCGGTACATCAAAACACATAAACTCATAATACCGATCGTCACCAAATGTTAAGCGTGCGGACCCTACGGGTTTGAGAACTATGTAGACATGACCGAGACAAGTCTCTGGTCAATAACCAATAGCGGAACCTGGATGCTCATATTGGCTCCCACATATTCTATGAAGATCTTTATCGGTCAAACCGCATAACAACATACGTTGTTCCCTTTGTCATGGTATGTTACTTGCCCGAGATTCGACCGTCGGTATCTCAATACCTAGTTCAATCTCGTTACCGGCAAGTCTCTTTACTCGTTCCATAATGCATCATCCCGCAACTAACTCATTAGTCACATTGCTTGCAAGGCTTACAGTGATGTGCATTACCGAGAGGGCCCAGAGATACCTCTCACACAATCGGATTGACAAATCCTAATCTCGATCTATGCCAACTCAACAAGTACCATCGGGGGACACCTGTAGAGCACCTTTATAATCACCCAGTTACGTTGTGATGTTTGGTAGCACACAAAGTGTTCCTCCGGCATTCAAGAGTTGCATAATCTCATAGTCGTAGGAACATGTATAAGTCATGAAGAAAGCAATAGCAATATACTGAATGATCAAGTGCTAAGCTAACGGAATGGGTCAAGTCAATCACATCAATCTCTAATGATGTGATCCCGTTAATCAATTGACAACTCATGTCTATGGCTAGGAAACTTAACCATCTTTGATTCTACGAGCTAGTCAAGTAGAGGCATACTAGTGACACTCTGTTTATCTATGTATTCACACATGTACTAAGTTTCCGGTTAATACAATTCTAGCATGAATAATAAATATTTATCATGATATAAGGAAATATAAATAACAACTTTATTATTGCCTCTAGGGCATATTTCCTTCAGTCTCCCACTTGCACTAGAGTCAATAATCTAGATTACATAGTAATGATTCTAACACCCATGGAGTCTTGGTGTTGATCATGTTTTGCTCGTGGAGAGGCTTAGTCAACGAGTCTGCAACATTCAGATCCGTATGTATTTTGCAAATCTCTATGTCTCCCTCATTGACTCGATCGTGTATGGAATTGAAGCGTCTCTTGATGTGCTTGGTTCTTTTGTGAAATCTGGATTCCTTTGCCAAGGCAATTGCACCAGTATTGTCACAAAAGATTTTCATTGGACCCGATGCACTAGGTATGACACCTAGATCGAATATGAACTCCTTCATCCAGACTCCTTCATTTGCTGCTTCCGAAGCAGCTATGTACTCCGCTTCACACGTAGATCCCGCCATGACGCTTTGCTTAGAACTGCACCAACTGACAGCTCCACCATTCAATATAAACACCTATCCGGTTTGTGACTTAGAGTCATCCGGATCAGTGTCAAAGCTTGCATCAACGTAACCATTTACGACGAGCTCTTTGTCACCTCCATAAACGAGAAACATATCCTTAGTCCTTTTCAGGTATTTCAGGATGTTCTTGACCGCTGTCCAGTGATCCACTCCTGGATTACTTTGGTACCTCCCTGCTAAACTGATAGCAAGGCACACATCAGGTCTAGTACACACCATTGCATACATGATAGAGCCTATGGCTGAAGCATAGGGAACACCTTTCATTTTCTCTCTATCTTCTACAGTGGTCGGGCATATAGTCTGACTCAACTTCACACCTTGTAACACAAGCAAGAACCCTTTCTTTGCTTGATCCATTTTGAACTTCTTCAAAACTTTGTCAAGGTATGTGCTCTGTGAAAGTCCAATTAAGCGTCTTGATCTATCTCTATAGATCTTAATGCCCAATATATAAGCAACTTCACCGAGGTCTTTCATTGAAAAACTCTTGTTCAAGTATCCTTTTATGCTATCCAGAAATTCTATATCATTTCCAATCAACAATATGTCATCCACATATAATATTAGAAATGCTACAGAGCTCCCACTCACTTTCTTGTAAATTCAGGCTTCTCCAAAAGTCTGTATAAAACCATATGCTTTGATCACACTATCAAAACGTTTATTACAACTCCGAGATGCTTGCACCAGTCCATAAATGGATCGCTGGAGCTTGCACACTTTGTTAGCATCCTTTGGATCGATAAAACCTTCAGGTTGCATCATATACAACTCTTCTTCCAGAAATCCATTCAGGAATGCAGTCTTTACATCCATTTGCCAAATTTCATAATCATAAAATGTAGCAATTGCTAACATGATTCGGACGGACTTAAGCATCGCTACGGGTGAGAATGTCTCATCGTAGTCAACTCCTTGAACTTGTCGAAAACCTTTCACACAAGTCGAGCTTTGTAGACAGTAACATTACCATCAGTGTCAGTCTTCTTCTTGAAGATCCATTTATTTTTGATGGCTTGCTGATCATCGGGCAAGTCAACCAAAGTCCACACTTTGTTCTCATACATGGATCCCATCTCAGATTTCATGGCCTCAAGCCATTCCGCGGAATCTGGGCTCATCATCGCTTCCTCATAGTTCGTAGGTTCGTCATTGTCAAGTAACATGACCTCCAGAACCGGATTACCATACCACTCTGGTGCGGATCTTACTCTAGTTGACCTACGAGGTTCGGTAGTAACTTGATCTGAAGTTACATGATCATCATCATTAGCTTCTTCACTAATTGGTGTAGGAGTCACAGGAATAGATTTCTGTGATGAACTACTTTCCAATAAGGGAGCAGGTACAGTTACCTCATCAAGTTCTACTTTCCTCCCGCTCACTTCTTTCGAGAGAAACTCCTTCTCTAGAAAGGATCCATTCTTAGCAACGAATGTCTTGCCTTCGGATCTGTGATAGAAGGTGTACCCAACAGTCTCCTTTGGGTATCCTATGAAGACACATTTCTTCGATTTGGGTTCGAGCTTATCAGGTTGAAGCTTTTTCACATAAGCATCGCAGCCCCAAACTTTAAGAAACGACAACTTTGGTTTCTTGCCAAACCACAGTTCATAAGGTGTCGTCTCAATGGATTTAGATGGTGCCCTATTTAACGTGAATGCAGCCGTCTCTAAAGCATAACCCCAAAATGATAGCTGTAAATCAGTAAGAGACATCATAGATCGCACCATATCTAGTAAAGTACGATTACGACGTTCGGACACACCATTACGTTGTGGTGTTCCGGGTGGCGTGAGTTGCGAAACTATTCCGCATTGTTTCAAATGAAGACCAAACTCGTAACTCAAATATTCTCCTCCACGATCAGATCGTAGAAACTTTATTTTCTTGTTATGATGATTTTCCATTTCACTCTGAAATTCTTTGAACTTTTCAAATGTTTCAGACTTATGTTTCATCAAGTAGATATACCCATATCTGCTCAAATCATCTATGAAGTGAGAAAATAACGATACCCGCCGCGAGCCTCAACATTCATCAGACCACATACATCAGTATGTATGATTTCCAACAAATCTGTTGCTCGCTCCATTGTTCCAGAGAACGGAGTTTTAGTCATCTTGCCCATGAGGCATGGTTTGCAAGTACCAAGTGATTCATAATCAAGTGATTCCAAAAGTCCATCAGAATGGAGTTTCTTCATGCGCTTTACACCAATATGACCCAAACGGCAGTGCCACAAATAAGTTGCACTATCATTATCAACTCTGCATCTTTTGGCTTCAATATTATGAATATGTGTGTCACTACTATCGAGATTCAACAAAAATAGACCACTCTTCAAGGGTGCATGACAATAAAAGATATTACTCATATAAATAGAACAACCATTATTCCCTGATTTAAATGAATAACCGTCTCGCATCAAACAAGATCCAGATATAATGTTCATGCTTAACGCTGGCACCAAATAACAATTATTCAGGTCTAAAACTAATCCCGAAGGTAGATGTAGAGGTAGCGTGCCGACCGCGATCACATCGACTTTGGAACCATTTCCCACGCGCATCGTCACCTCGTCCTTAGCCAATCTTCGCTTAATCCGTAGTCCCTGTTTCGAGTTGCAAATATTAGCAACAGAACCAGTATCAAATACCCAGGTGCTACTGCGAGCATTAGTAAGGTACACATCAATAACATGTATATCACATATACCTTTGTTCACCTTGCCATCCTTCTTATCCGCCAAATACTTGGGGCAGTTCCGCTTCCAGTGACCAGTCCCTTTGCAGTAGAAGCACTCAGTCTCAGGCTTAGGTCCAGACTTGGGCTTCTTCACTTGAGCAGCAACTTGCTTGCCGTTCTTCTTGAAGTTCCCCTTCTTCCCTTTACCCTTTTTCTTGAAACTGGTGGTCTTGTTGACCATCAACACTTGATGCTCCTTCTTGATTTCTACCTCCGCAGCCTTTAGCATTGCGAAGAGCTCGGGAATTGTATTATCCATCCCTTGCATGTTATAGTTCATCACAAAGCTCTTGTAGCTTGGTGGCAGTGATTGAAGAATTCTGTCAATGACACTATCATCAGGAAGATTAACTCCCAGTTGAATCAAGTGATTGTTATACCCAAACATTTAGAGTATATGCTCACTGACAGAACTATTCTCCTCCATCTTACAGCTATAGAACTTATTGGAGACTTCATATCTCTCAATCTGGGCATTTGCTTGAAATATTAACTTCAACTCCTGGAACATCTCATATGCTCCATGACGTTCAAAATGTCGTTGAAGTCCCAGTTCTAAGCGGTAAAGCATGGCACACTGAACTATCGAGTAGTCATCAGCTTTGCTCTGCCAGACGTTCATAACATCTGGAGTTGCTCCTGCAGCGGGTTTGGCACCTAGCGGTGCTTCCAGGACGTAATTCTTTTGTGCAGCAACGAGGATAATCCTCAAGTTACAGACCCAGTCTGTGTAGTTGCTACCATCATCTTTCAACTTAGCTTTCTCTAGGAACGCACTAAAATTCAACG
Organism: Triticum aestivum; assembly: GCF_018294505.1. Taxonomy (NCBI): domain Eukaryota; kingdom Viridiplantae; phylum Streptophyta; class Magnoliopsida; order Poales; family Poaceae; genus Triticum; species Triticum aestivum. Next base: position 95,242,567 of record NC_057799.1, read on the forward strand.
GAACTACAGCACGGGCCATCTATCTACAACAACATAGACATGCAAAATACTATCAGGTACTAAGTTCATGATAAATTAAAGTTCAATTAATCATATTACTAAAGAACTCCCACTTAGATAGATATCCCTCTAATCATCTAAGTGATCACGTGATCCATATCAACTAAACCATGTCCGATCATCACGTGAGATGGAGTAGTTTTCAATGGTGAACATCACTATGTTGATCATATCTACTATATGATTCACGCTCGACCTTTCGGTCTCAGTGTTTCGAGGCCATATCTGCATATGCTAGGCTCGTCAAGTTTAACCCGAGTATTCTGCGTGTGCAAAACTGGCTTGCACCCGTTGTATGTGAACGTAGAGCTTATCACACCCGATCATCACATGGTGTCTCGGCACGACGAACTTTCGCAACGGTGCATACTCAGGGAGAACACTTGTACCTTGAAATTTAGTGAGAGATCATCTTATAATTCTACCATTGAACTAAGCAAGATAAGATGCATAAAGGATAAGCATCACATGCAATCAATATAAGTGATATGATATGGCCATCATCATCTTGTGCCTTTGATCTCCATCTCCAAAGCACCGCCATGATCACCATCGTCACCAACGCGACACCTTGATCTTCATCATAGCATCGTTGTCGTCTCGCCAACTATTGCTTCTACGACTATCGCTACTGCTTAGTGATAAAGTAAAGCAATTACATGGCGATTGCATTTCATACAATAAAGCGACAACCATATGGCTCCTGCCAGTTGCCGATAACTTCGTTACAAAATATGATCATCTCATACAATAAAATTTAGCATCATGTCTTGACCATATCACATCACAACATGCCCTGCAAAAACAAGTTAGACATCCTCTACTTTGTTGTTGCAAGTTTTACGTGGCTGCTACGGGCTGAGCAAGAACCGTTCTTACCTATGCATCAAAACCACAATGATTTTTCGTCAAGTATGTGCTGTTTTAACCTTCAACAAGGACCGGGCGTAGCCACACTCGATTCAACTAAAGTTGGAGAAACTGACACCCGCCAGCCACCTGTGTGCGAAGCACGTCGGTAGAACCAGTCTCGCGTAAGCGTACGCGTAATATCGGTCCGGGCCGCTTCATCCAACAATACCGCCGAATCAAAGTATGACATGCTGGTAAGTAGTATGACTATTATCGCCCACAACTCACTTGTGTTCTACTCGTGCATATAACATCTACGTATAAACCTGGCTCGGATGCCATTGTTGGGGAACGTAGTAATTTTAAAAAATTCCTACGCACACGCAAGATCATGGTGATGCATAGCAACGAGAGGGGAGAGTGTTGTCCACGTACCCTCGTAGACCGTAAGCGGAAGCGTTATGACAACGCAGTTGATGTAGTCGTACGTCTTCATGATCGACCGATCCTTGTACCGAAAGTACGGCACCTCCGCGATCTGCACACGTTCGGCTCGGTGACGTCCCACAAACTCACGATCTAGCAGAGTGTCGAGGGAGAGCTTCGTCAGCACGATGGCATGATGTTGGTGATGATGAAGCTACCGGCGCAGGGCTTCGCCTAAGAACTGCAACGATATGGCCGAGGTGGATTATGGTGGAGGGGGCCACCGCACACGGCTAAGAGATCAATGATCAACTTGTGTGTCTATGGGGTGCCCCCTTCCCCCGTATATAAAGGAGTGGAGGAGGGGGAGAGGGCCGGCCTCCTAGGCGCGCCCAAGGGGGGAGTCCTACTCCCGGTGGGAGTAGGATTCCCCCTTCCCTAGTTGGAGTAGGAGAGAGAAGGAAGGGGGAGAAGAAGAGAAGGAAAGGGGGCCAGCCCCCCTGCCAATTTGGATTGGGCTTGGGGGGGCGCCCCCACCTTGGGCGCCTGCTCGTCCTTTCCACTATGGCCCATTAAGGCCCACTGACTCCCCGGGGGGTTCCGGTAACCTCCCGGTACTCCGGTAAATGCCCGAACTCACCTGGAACCATTCTGATGTCCAAACATAGCCATCCAATATATCGATCTTTATGTCTCAACCATTTCGAGACTCCTCGTCATGTCCGTGATCATATCCGGGACTCCGAACTACCTTCGGTACATCAAAACACATAAACTCATAATACCGATCGTCACCGAACGTTAAGCGTGCCGACCCTACGGGTTCGAGAACTATGTAGACATGACCGAGACACGTCTTCGGTCAATAACCAATAGCGGAACCTAGATGCTCATATTGGCTCCCACATATTCTACGAAGATCTTTATCGGTCAAACCGCATAACAACATACGTTGTTCCCTTTGTCATCGGTATGTTACTTGCCCGAGATTCGATCGTCGGTATCTCAATACCTAGTTCAATCTCGTTACCGGCAAGTCTCTTTACTCGTTCCGTAATGCATCATCCCGCAACTAACTCATTAGTCACATTGCTTGCAAGGCTTATAGTGATGTGCATTACCGAGAGGGCCCAGAGATACCTCTCCAACAATCGGAGTACAAATCCTAATCTCGATCTATGCCAACTCAACAAGTACCATCGGAGACACCTGTAGATCACCTTTATAATCACCCAGTTACGTTGTGACGTTTGGTAGCACACAAAGTGTTCCTCCGGTATTCGGGAGTTGCATAATCTCATAGTCATAGGAACATGTATAAGTCATGAAGAAAGCAATAGCAATATACTAAACGATCAAGTGCTAAGCTAACGGAATGGGTCAAGTCAATCACATCATTCTCTAATGATGTGATCCCGTTAATCAAATGACAACTCATGTCTATGGCTAGGAAACTTAACCATCTTTGATTCAACGAGCTAGTCAAGTAGAGGCATACTAGTGACACTCTGTTTGTCTATGTATTCACACATGTACTAAGTTTCCGTTTAATACAATTCTAGCATGAATAATAAACATTTATCATGATATAAGGAAATATAAATAACAAATTTATTATTGCCTCTAGGGCATATTTCCTTCAAGGAGTTGGGTCTTCCACAGAAGGAAGTTTTCACGGGTAAGCTTCTCGGTGATTTGGTTGTTGAGGGGATTTGCCGTGGCGTGGGATGAGGAGGAAGACATGGCGGCTGGAAAGGAAAGGCTAGATGTGTTTTGGAAGGGAAGCTCTGATTACCATGTGAAATAAGGAAGCGTGTTAACCTACCGTAGTAGGCCGCTAGTTTCGTGCTATATAGGATCAAAAAGCCCTGATCGAGGCATATACAAGATATCGTTACAGACTTGGACTACAAGAATATAAAGAGATAACAACGAATCTAAAGAACTCTAGGCAGGGTTCGGTTTTGGTTTTATCTCAACCAAACCGAGTACAACGAGAATATCTAGAACTCTCTAGACTATTCCTAACATATCCATGGAGGCACATATGGTAGGGGTAGGAGGAGTAGCGATATCCTCTTCGGCCTTCTTGGGCGCTTGCTGCATGCCATGCTAGGGCATTACAAATCGTTTGGTTGCAGAGATTTTTGCTCTTCGTGAAGGTGTGGTGTTTGCGAAGCGTCGAGATTTTGCGCATGTGGAGATGGAGGCCGATAGCTTAGAGGTGGTGAACCTCTGGAACTCGTGCCATGATTCGCACTCTGTTATAACGCCATTACTCTTAGATATTGAAGAGTTAGCTTTTAGTTATAGTTTTTTCTTAAATTGTTTGGATTGCTTATCACATAAGGAGACATGCTAACATACCGAGCCACCTTTGTGCAAAGTAAGCTTGCACTCTGGAGGTGACGAAATGTTGAATGGACTCCCCTCCCCCCACCCTGGTTTGTGGTCACGAGCCTGATGGCTGACATTGCCGGAGCCGTTCCATACGAATAAAGCTCTTTAGATTCCCACGAAAACAAAAAACAGAACACATATAGGTAGTACAATACTAAGATACGGTCCACAACGTTGTATGTTTAATGTATATAATATACTCTCTTTATAAAACAAATATAACACATTTTAAATCACTATTGTTTACGGAGGAGCAGCTTTTCTGAGGAATTAGAGCATCTACAGTCGTGCGCCCTAAACACGTCTCAAACGCTCGGGAGGTCTGGCCGGTCACAAAAAATCAACCAACCCAAGAGCCTCAAACGGGCCTCAAACGCCTGGACTGACCGGCACCCCTCATATCCAGCCTAAATATGTGGCGGTCCAGGCGCGTCCGGGCATGCCCACCACGTTGGCTTGGCCCAGCCTGGCCCACGCCTGCCTTACAAATATCATCGTCTGGAAAACCCTAGACCACAGTCAATCCGAACTCCACTTCACCCCCCTCTCCGTCCACTCCACTTCCAATCCTCTCCAAAAGCATCCCATGGCCGGCGACCGAAGCAGCGCTGCCTCCGGTGGGGACTCCGGCTCCGACGATGACTGGTCTAGCCTACTGTGCGAAGCGGAGCCCGACGATGTGGAGGAGGTCGCCCTCTGCATCACATTGAGGCGTTCGTTCGTCGACCAAGGCGGGTCGGCAGCGGCGGATTCACTTCGTCAGCGCCAGACACAGCGTCGCCGACCCTTCCCGCCCGGCACGCAACTCCAACCACTCCGCTCCGCTCCTCAAGGTATGCCGCCCACTACCAGCACCCTCTGCTCCGGAGGTGGTGCCCGACCACCGTTGGGTCCTTGTGCCCGCGCCGGGGACGACGCGCACTCGGACGCCCGAGTTAGAGGCACAAGCAGCCCGGCGCAAGCGGCAGCAGACGAGGGAGAGAGCAGCGGCGTCCGAGTCGATGTCAGCACGCCGTTCACGCGCGAGCACGCCGGTCGATCCTGAGGCAGCGCTCCTCGCGTCTGTCCTCCATCGCTCGCTCACAATTGCGGAGACGGATGCGCGGTGCCCGCGCCGCAAGAATGCCAAGGCGCTCAGACTCGCCAGCGAGTTGTCGGAGCGGGAGGCAACAAAGGAGCAGGAAGACGGCTTACATTTGTTTGTTATCAGCTGGTTAAGAGTCAATTACACCACTGGTGTCACAACTTGGCGCGAAAAGTCAGTTTAGTGCTAAAACTTGCGGCATACATTGAACTGGTGCCACAACTTGGCTTTGATGTGCATATACGGTGCAAATCACGTTTCTATATGAACAGAGTGCTTTTTTTGGGAAACATACGAATAGAGTGCTGATCAGGCATGCCAACATGGCATGGGGCCCGCTGTCAGCGACTGGACGGCAAAGTGGACGTGTGGCCTGCTTTTTTGCAAAAATAAAATCTCAAAAAAAAATTGTCACGAAAAATACTATGCCACGACCACAAGGGTCCACTTGTCAGCTTCCCACAAATAAATGAAAAATAGGTACCTATAGACAGCAGCAGAGCAAGGCTAACCACCTGACTCTCAGGCATTTTATGTAATAATGGGATGCTGCTGCTATATATTCTTTGTCTATTAAGCGGGCTGCAGACCCTACAGCCCATTTTGTTCTTTTTCTTTTTCCGGAAATTTATAGAATATATATAAATTATTATAGTGTGTTATAAATTATATATATATATATATATAATAAATTACATTATAAAATAATCATGTATGGAGTTAGCATTTATCCATATAATAAATCATGAATTACAAAGTTTTTCATGTAATAATTTGCATATTGAATAAGAACTTATACTCAATAAATTCTTATATAAGTTTAAAATTGTTCATAGTTGTAACAAAATATTAATTTACAAATATAATCATGCTTTAAGTAAGTGTTTACGTTTTTATATATTTTAATAAATGCTTATATAACTTTAAAAATATTCAAAGTTAAAAAAATATGCATGTAGTGTATAAAAGTGTTCCTGCTTTAAGAAAGGTTTTTATTTTACTATATATTTAATAAATTCTGAAATAAGTTTTCTAATATTCACAGTTTTAACAAAATTTTCATTTAGTATATAAAGTGTTCATGCTTTAAAAAACATATATTCATCTCATAATGTAAAAATAGTTGGCTGGGATTAGAAGCAGCGACATGTAGTCAGCATGCCCGAGTGGCCACCACACCACCCAGCAGCGTTACCTTTCTTTAGGAATTTATAAAATATTTTTCTATTTCGATAAATGATAATATAAGTTTAGAATGTTCATGACTTAAATAAAAAATGTAGTATATAAAAGTTTTCATTGTTATTTTAAAATTTATTTTATGTTAACACACAGTTGCAATTTACATGTATTTCATTTATTTATTTTAAAAATAACAGTGTAAAATGGGTCGCTGGGACTCCAACCGGCTTAAGTGTTAATGGTTATTCGTTGGAGGCTTCGGAGAGGACCTCCTTCCTTCCACCCCTCCCAGGAGCTCAGGTGAAAACCTCAGACCCCCCTGTTCGAAGCGACGACGACACACGGTGGCGTGCTCCTTCCTGAAGGCGTTGCTCGGGGGCTGCTCAAGCGGCGGTGGAAGTGGCGGCGGTTCGGTGTCGACACATGCATTCTGGTCAGCTTCATCTTGGAGGTTGCGGCGACGTAGACGACGCTCGTCTGGTGGAGCTACTGCCGATGGTCGAGGCATCGTCGGCAGTCTGCGCCATCAGGTTTGGGATGCTCAGGGGGAAACCCCAGATCTGGGTCTTCCGGATCGGATGATGATGGCGTTCTATCGCTTTCCCTTCTGGGGGCATCGTCTTGGAGCAAGTGCTGGCTGGAGGGATGGTGGAGCGGTGTTTCATCTCACACATTGATGGCGGCGGAGATCGATGGCATGGCGCTGTGGAGACTCGGCGTCGATGCGCGGAGATGGGCTCGCGCAGGAGGAGGTTGCTGTCTGGCGTCATGGTGACGTCAATGGCCGAGTGGCCAGGCAAGGTAGAAGCCTCAATATGATCTGAAGACCTGTGGAAGATGGCGGCGACGACACACGAGTGCAGCTGACCGGATTGTGCCCCGGACCCGGTATGTGGCTCGGCTGGGGCTTCCGAATGAGTTTCGGCTTCCGGCTTTTGATGTTAGGCTTAGGTGAGTGGTTTGGGTAGTGGCCCAGCTAGCACCCCTTCATCATTTTGGATAGGAGTAGCGGCATATGTTGCCAAGATGGTGGATTCAGGCACATTGTTGTAATACTTTGTAAGATCCTCGAGAATAATCAATAAAGTGGCCGTATGCATCTTCCAGATGCAGAGGCCGGGGATCATCCTCCTTTTCTAAAAAAAAAGTGTTAATGGTTATATGAGTTTCGTAAATGATGTTTGGTGTATTGGTTTGTCGGCGGAACTACAGGCGTCATGTCATGTGATCGAATCCAAGAGTGACAATTTTTGCACAATACTAGCCTATCTCTGAGAAAAATATGGGCCCCTGCCAAGGGCTTTTTCATGAGAAAAAAATGTGCAAGGTTTTCTTTTTTGCAAAATAGCAGGCACATGTCGTCCAGTCGCTGACAGCGGGCCTCATGCTACGTTGGCGCGCCTAATTAGCATCATGTTCGTATATAAACATGATTTGCACCGTATATGCAGCAAAAGCTAAGTTGTGGCACTAGTTCAATGTATGCGTAAATTTTAGCACTAAACTGACTTTTTGCGTCAAGTTGTGGCATTAGTGGTATAATTGACTCGCCGGTTAATTTGATGGATGGCGAGGCGGCTTACACTTGTTTGTTATCAGCCGGTTAATTTGTAGCACTAGCAAAGATATGATGCATTGAGTGTGCCCTAGTGCAGTTGCCGACAATGTATATGTTATCCAGTAACAGATATTGGCCCTGCGTGTACGCCTTGTGTACTATACAAGTTGTGTACAAGTCAACTGGGCCAACAGTCGATCGATCAATTCCTCGAAGTCAAATCTCGTTACTCCATTGCCTCGTTTGCCACGAGTTTCGTTTTGCTAGCTGTTACTATCTCCTACCAGTACCATATTATTGTTGGAATTTATTTTCAAACAATCACGGAGATAAGATAAGATAGCTACGTGCGTATCACATCATATATAGCTCCAGCTGCAAGTCCGGGCTGTAGGGCAGAACTGGGTGAGGCTAGCTAGCTCGAAATCAAAACCATTACTTTCGATCCATCCACCACAATGGCGGAGGCGTCGGCTCGACAGCGTCGGCGTCGCCTGCGCCGGCGAACCGGAGCAGGTGCTACAAGCGTATGTTCAGCTTCGGCGACTCTCTGATCGACACCGGCAATTTCATCGTCCACTACGCCAATGCGTCGGGCCCCGTCCTGGCGTTGCCCTACGGGGAGACCTTCTTCGGCCGCCCCAACGGCCGCTGGTCCGACGGCCGCCTTGTTGTCGACTTCATCGGTAAGTACTTCCATTTCATGACGACGACAGACGAGGCGTGCTTAATTACTGCCCATCTTACTGTACGATACATAATGAATAATGAATATACGTACATGCATGAAAATTGGTACTACGTACGTGCAGTGGAGAGGCTGGGGTTCCCGTACTGGCCGGCGTACCTGCAAGCGGCGGCAGGGAAGTCGCCGGCGGAGGAGTTTCGGTACGGCGCCAATTTCGCGGTGGCGGCCGCCACGGCGTTGAGCCAGGAGTTCTTCATTAAAAAAAACCTCAGCGTTGACCAGTTCCCACCGATCCCCCCCTACTTCCTCGACGTCCAGATCGGCTTGTTCAACATAGTGCTCGCCGCGCTCGCCTCCACAAACCAAGGTACTTAGAACAAAATCTATGGCATATATATGCATGCGCCATGGCTACGCAAACGCACCGAGCATGCATATTATCTTCTAACCACACCATCTCGGCCATGCTCACGCAGAGCGGAAGGAGGTGATGGCGAGCTCGCTGTTCCTGGTGGGAGAGATCGGCGCCAACGACTACAACCACCCCTTCTTCCAAAACAAAACAGTCGAATGGGTCAGGCCCATCGTGCCCCAGGTCATCAGGTCCATCGCTCTCTCCATCGAGGCCTTGATCGAGCTGGGCGCCAAGACCATGTACGTGCCGGGCATCTTCCCGCTGGGGTGCACCCCGCAGTTCCTCTTCCTCTTCCCCGGCGACGACCGCGACCCTGCCACGGGCTGCCTCCGGTGGCTCAACGACCTTGTCCTCCTCCACAACCGCATGCTGAAAGCCACGCTCGAGGAGCTCCGCCGCGACCACCCCGGCGTGTCCATCACCTACGTCAACACCTACGACGACGTGCTCACCCTCATCACCAAGCCGGCGGAGAACGGGTTCAGCGTGGAGACGGTGCTGAAGGCGTGCTACCCCGTCTTGAACGCCGGGCCGGCGGCGGTGCCGTGCCCGGACCCGTCGACGTACGTGTCGTTCGACGGCCTGCACATGACAGAGGCGGCGTACAAGATCATGGCCCGAGGGGTGCTCGATGGCCCGTTCGCCGCGCCGCCCATCATGTCCACATGCAACCACAACTGTTAGACCTGCGTACAGTACCATGTCCCGCACGTACGAGTTGCTGCTGCCAAACCACAGGATCATATCATCATTAACCCGCAAAATATAAAATCATCATTTGATTTGAATCGACATTCTTCGTTGGTGTGTCTCCTCGACGCCTGAAATAATGTAAATCGTTCCCGAGCATGTGCTATGTTCCCGCTGAATAAATTCGCGTGTTGTGCATCATTGTTTTTACAGAGAGAACTGTGTTCGTTGGGTAAGCAGTTTAACATGATCTTTTTTCCCCCGGATGAAACTGATTGCATTAATCAAGTATGGTCATTACAATTGTGTTGGCATAAAATAGGAAGTACCTAAAACTCATCTAGATGAGATATAGTTTGGTCTCATTCACTTTGAAAACAAAAACAGATACAACCCACGTCAGCACACATGTATCTTATAGCATCACATCCGATGGCTATAAAAGGTAAATGAGACCAAATTATATCTCATCTATATGAGCTTTAGCAAAACTGAATAAAATATATAGGGAGTATCTAGAACTCATCTAGATGAGATATAATTTGGTCTCATTCGCTTTGAAAACAAAAACAGATACAACCCACGTCAGCACACACGCATCTTATAGCATCACATTCAATGGCTATAAAAGGTGAATGAGACCAAATTATATCTCAGATGAGTTCTAGCAAAGCTGAATATCTATCTCATCTGCTTTTATCATGTTACTCATCATGCTTTGCATCCACTTGATGCTATATTTTAAGTTAAAAAAACACTCTTTATCAAAAAAAATATGTCCCCATGCAGCCAAACAGCGGCACGAGGAAGAGCATGCCCCATCTAGGCAAGAGTATGGCTCACCCTATTCAGATCCCTACATACACGAGATATCGCATGCTCTCGACCTTATCCTAGCAGTTGTTTAATCACACTAACTAGAGAAACAACGGGAGCTATTCTGAATTGAGCGCTCATCATATCAGCCAGTGGCGAACCTAGCGGAGAGTCAAAGAGGGGAGGATTAGCGGCCCCCTAATCGAGGATGAAAGCCATTGTTGTCCGTCAGAGAGTGCCAACCCTTCCACACAAACGCTGACAACTCAGTCACTAGTGCACTCTCTTAGAGCATCTCCAACAGGTTGTATATTGTCTTATTGGTAAAATGTTCATGTTATGAGTAAATTGTACAAAACCATCACTTTAAAGGCAAGGTTTGCCAAAAACAGTACAATACATTTTTTTTTCAGAAAACACCGTGTCTTCTGTAATCTTTTTGCAGAAAGCACTGATAGGCGGATCGGGCTCAGTTAAGTGAGATTATGACAGGTGGAGCCCGTTGGTCAGGCTGACGTGGCACCAATCTGTCACACCGTTACATCGAATCGTTTTGCTTGACAGGGGACCCGCTCGTCAGTGAAACACTATCTGTGTCAGGCCACTCGGTCATTTTATCGAGCAGGTGCAGCTCACCGCGGCCGTGCAGGTGTTGCAATGGAGGCGCGCAGCTCACCGCGGCAAAATCACCGTTCGTGCCTACTCCTTCTGGGGCTGAGGCCGCCGTCCACCGTGGGCGAGGCAGAGGAGCCGGCACTCGACCCGGTCCTGACGGAGCTCCACCCACTGCTGCCCTTGCTCGCCGGGACCGCGCTCACCGCGCCACCGCTCTCTGCGCCCAATGCTGGCCGCGCCTGCGCTCGCCGCGCCCCCGCTCGCTGCGCCTGCTGCTGCCCGCTCCGGCGATGCAATGGAGGCGCGCAGCATGGATCCGGCGGAGATGACCCGATCCCGACGGGATCTGGACGAACTGGAGGGCGGCGAGGCGGTTCCCGATGGGTCCGGTTGCTGCCACCGCCGGCGAGGACTGTCGAGCTGGGGCGGACCAGCGGGCTCAGGTACATCGCGAACCTCGAGATCCCGTCGCCGTTGGCGCCTGATCCGCCGGGCCTGCCGCGCCGCTGGTGATGGTGCCTGGCCGGGGAGGGCGACGGGAACAACCAGCTGCTGCTCGTGCTGCCTCCTGGGGACTTGGGCTCCTCATCCACCGGCCGCGGCAGCGACGAGGACGACGTGCCCGGCCTCTGCTTGCGACGAGCCTGGCGAGGCAACGGCGATGGTGGACCTGGTGAAGATAAGATGAACAAGTTTTTTTTTCCTTTTTTCTTTCAATGATAGGTGGACCCACATAGGGATGATAACGTTACCAGACGTTCCCGTTACATGAGATGTTAAGTGGTGCCACATCAGCCTGACTGGCGGGTCCCCTCTGTCATAAACTCACTTATCTGAGCCCGATCCGCCGATCAGTGTTTTCTGCAAAATTATTACCGAAGACATGTTGTTTTCTGTAAAAAAAATGTATTGTAGTGTTTTTCGTAAACCTTGCCTTCAAAGTAGTGGTTTTGTGCAATTTACTCCCATGTCATTATCAACCAACAAGTTATCATACAACTACTCCAATAGGTTGTATCTAATTTATCCAATAGATGGTGAGAAAATAAATGTGGTTGCTCTCTATTTCACCTTGAAGCTTGTGCAAAGGTTGTTGGTTAATCTACATAATAGTACAACTTTGCTCTCTCTCCACATTTATTACATGCCACATCGTTACTATGTCCTAGATGGTAAATTTACCAACACATATCTTACAATTGTTGAAGATGCCCTTAGGTGATCATATTCCGACATGACACAAAAATGATTTCACCTGCGTGGTTCCTTAGAATCATACCCGCCCCTCCCGAGATGCATGTTTCTCTTCGAGCTCCGTTGACATTGAGCTTCGTCCACCCCTTGGGCGGCTTGACCCATCTCTTCGGCGGCTGGTTGCATGTAGCAGGGCTCGTTGCCTGCTCTTGCATACTGCCATGGGGTTGCTGCATGATGGCCATCTTTCCCTTAGTGACGTCGGCTTTAGGGAACTGGCAGATGCAGAGAAGTCTATCGATGTAGCTGCCCAATAAACGTATTGATGCCTTGATGGTGGCAGATGACTTATGGTGATAAACCTCATTATGCGCATGCCAGTTTTGCCCCAAGGTGATGATCACCGGAAGGCTATCTGCTTCCGAGCATTGGTTCAGCAAATGGAGAGCCCGTTACGGTGTTGAGTTGGTGATATCCTCGATGCGTGACATGCTCCATGACTACGATATCGCCTCGCAGAATGCATGCAGAGGGCATCTGCACATCGTGTGGAAAGTATCCACGGTTGTTAGACAACTTGAGGCCTCGTTTCACTTTATTCTCCATAGTTCCTAAGGAGTTTGGGGGAGTAGGTTACCCCCACATTTCCTCCAGATTGACACGAGTATCGTCTGATGCCCTGCTCACTGCAGTAGTAGTCATGCTTGTAAATGTGTCGATGTTGATACGGTACGCATTCCGTACAGTTTGACCTGATCTATTGCAAGGTCAAAATGAAAATAAAAAAACGACAATCTAGCTGTGGGACAAAAAAAATTAGAAAAATATATATAACAATGTATCAACATCAAAAAAGATCACGTCAAGCTGCCAAGATTTTTGACGTTGGTGCCAAAATGCAAACTCGGGCATTCTTTTGTTCAAAACATACAAACCCTTATGCGCACACAAAAAAAACATAAAAACTGTTAACGAAAATTATACATTAAAAGAAACAAAAATGCTAAGCCTACTGTTAAAATCATCCGGCGAAGTCTACGGACCTCTGCCCCACCTCACTAATTTACTAAACTCAGTCCACTCCCTTCACTATGGCCTTCCTTTCCCTATGATTTTCAATAAAATAATGCGGCCCGTGGATGAATGGCAATGTTTTTTCTTTTTAGTTAGTTTTTCGGGCTTCAATCTTCTTTGATTTTGTCTGTCTAGACAGGTTATGGAGTTTTGGCGTAGATTCATGCCAGCTTCTTGAGGCGGCTAGGTTATAGTTTCTTATTGTGTGTACACGATGACGAGATTTGATGGCAGGTTCTTCAGATCGATTCAAGTGTTCAATGGCAACTATTGTGACTCCATGGCGCTGGTCTTTAGGGGCACGTGCATAAAGACTTCTGAGCTGTCATTAACAAGGTCAGACTGGCTCGGTATAAAAGCAATGACAACGGTGCTTCGGCCGCTCATTCTGGCATGGAATTGGTCGTTCGATGGTCTAAGGACCACAATACAACTTTTATTATGTTTGAAATGTTTTGTACTCGTACTTCGATATAGCAAAGTTGTAAAAGAAATGGGTTTGCTATTTTTCACTTGGATTAATAAATAATTATTGCTCAATCAACTGTTAAACTTTCTAATTTGGCATGCTGTGACCCGTGCATGGTTTAATTTGGCGAGCTGTGATCCGTGCACCAGCGGATGTTTTTCTTAACACAATAAGTGCACATATACGCATCCACACTTACCTTTATAAACGCACATACATACGTCCTACTTCTATGAGCATCTTTAAAATACCGAGCCGGCATCATATTTTGAAATTGACGAAGTCATCACACACATCTCATAGTCTACGAAAACATCTTCTCCCGCTAAACGAACATTGCTGAAAAATTTGCAATAAATTCAAAAAATACAAGCATCAATGTCAAGTTTGAGACATGAACCTAAGGATTAGTTCCATCGCAAGATTGCACCAGCAGATATCCTAAAACAAGAAACGAAGCACGCCCCGGGCGCTCTCAGCGATTTGGAAGATCTGGCCGTCCATTGTGTTTCCTTGATGTGTTTCCGGCCTTTGGATCAAGGCGCTGGAGGACGTCGGCAGTTGGATCGAACCTGAGCTCCTGTAGCAATGGATAGTTACTCCCGCGGTGAAATATCTCGTGCCACGCGTGTAAAATCGGTGCCCCCAAGGGCATTTTAGTCATTTCACTTCTACGTATAAAATCTCACCAGCTCCCGTAGAACCCTAGCCGCCTCCTCGATCGCGTCCTTCTCTCCCCTTCCCAGCCACTTGCCCTACTGCCTCGCCCGCCCCGCCCTGCTGCCTCGCCCGCCCCGCCCTGCCCGTCCCGCTCACCGCGACCGTGGCCGATAACCGCACCCCCTGTCCCGCCCCGCTCGCCGTGGCCGATGCCCCACCTGTAGGAGATATGCCCTAGAGGCAATAATAAATGATATTATTTATCTCCGAGTTCACAATTATGTTTATGTTCCATGCTATAACTGCAATGATTCTCGAGTCTGCAATATCCACGAGGCTCGGAGGAAGACTCATATGCATGTGTGGAATAATAAACGATAAGAAGTATTCCTAGTCTGGCCTCTAAGACTAGCTCAAGTGTTGCATGATGATTCTGTTTTCCTGGTCATGGGCATGTCTATGCCAGCAATTTTGAGGGCACAATGTTAAGAGAACATTTGTGTTGAATCGATCCGGATTGATGTTATGCTATGAGATTCATTCGTCACAAGTTTATTGGTACATAACTGTAACGCCCGGATAATCATGCTACAGTAATCTCACGTTAATGATGGCACGTCACCTCTGTCACTGTAATTAATCTCGGGTTAATTCAAAACCGTTTCAAATTTAAATCTTAAATAAGTCAAACGACAAAAGTTTTCAAATATTATAATAAAAATGTTCGGGCCATGTCAATTATTGCATCGGTAATTATGGTGAAGTAATCACATTTTTATAAAATGCCTAAATGCTTTTAAATGAATTAAAACAGAAAAGAAAATAAATAAATAAAAAGAAATTACAAAAAGAAAAGAGAACAAAACAAAAAAAACAAAAAAAACAAAAAGAGGAGCCCCCCACCCCATTGGACCTGGCCCAACTGGGCCAACCCCCAGGCCCAGCCGGCCGGCCCACCCCTCTCCCCTTATCCACTCCCCAGTACCCCCCCCCACCGACACTCCCCCCCACCCGACGAAATATCCTCCCGTCCTCTGCCTCCTCCGATCTGGATCGGGAGGAGGCCACCGTCGCCGTCGCGCTCAACCCCGCGCCGCCTCGCCCTCGCCGGAGCACGCCCCCGCCGGCCTGCTTCCCCTTCTCCGCCTCGCCGGTCTTCCCCGTCACTCCTCCCCGCGCTCGCTGCCCAGACCGCGTCCTCCCCCCCGTGAGCGCTCCCCTCTCCTCTCCCCCTGCCCCGGCTAGGCCGCTCCGCGCGCGCCCACCAGTGGCCGCCGCGCGCTCCTCCGTTGCGCCCCGCCGCGGCCAGCGCCCCCCCCCCCCCGCCGTGGCCTCGACTGGCCACGTCCAGCTCGGGCGCCACCGCGCGCGACCGAAGCCCCTCGCGCGCCCGCGCCCTCGCCCCGCCACAGCTGCCCCGCTCCCTCCCCTCGCACTCGCCCGCGCCGATGCGAGCCCGGGTCGCCCGTCCTCCCGCACCGGCCAGGCCTACCCCGCGACCTGTCGTGCCGCGCTGGCCGCGCCTCCCCGGCAGCCCCTGCTCGCTCCGCTCGCCGGCCCTTGCTGCCGCTGGACCAGCAGTGGCCGCGGCCACAGCCGCCGGCGCCTACCCCCCCCCCCCCCCGCGCCTACCGAAGGCCGCCACGGCCCCGTCCTGCCGCGCTGGGCTACGACCACCGCCGGCGCCCCCTGATGCCCCGTTCGGATGCACGGGCGCCCACGCCACACCCCGCGCCCGTTAACCCTGATGGCCCCATGGGCCTATGACAAGTGGGCCTAGCCCCTGAACGAAAAAAAGAGGGAAATGAAAAAATAAAAATAAAATAAAAATAAAATAAAAATAATAATAATAATAATAATAAAAATAATAAATTAATTAATAGAAATTAATGAATAAATAAATAAAGAAAATAAAATTAAATATAAAAATAATTTTAATTAATTAATTAACTAAATTAATTAAGTTAATTAATCCTGTTTAAATTAATCTAATTAGATAATTAATTTAATTAAACAGTAATTATTTAGCTAAATCTTAATTAACCTAAACAGAGAATGACAGGTGGGTCCCACTGGACCCACATGTCAGTTTGACTTAGTCAACCCCTGTTGACTGCTGATGTCAGCATGGCATCATGCTGATGTCATAAATCCAAATTTCGAATTAAATTAAATAATTAATTAAATTCCAGAAATTAATAAATCTTTAGAAAATCATATCTTTTAATCCGTAACTCGGATTAAAATATTTTCAACATGAAAGTTGCTCAGAACGACGAGACGAATCCGAATACGCAGTCCGTTCATCCACCACACCTCCCTAACCTATCGAACTAGCAACTTTCCTCCTCCGGTCCGTCTGTCCGAAAACGCGAAACATCGGGAATACTTCCCGGATGTTCCCCCCCTTCGCCGGTACCACCTACTGTCGCGTTAGGACACACCTAGCACCGCTCATTGTCATGTCACGCATCGTCATGCTTATGTTTGCATTGTATTTACTGTTTCTTCCCCCTCTTCTCTCCGGTAGACTACGAGACCGACACTGCTGCTGCCCAGTTCGACTACGGAGTTGACGACCCCTCCTACTTGCCAGAGCAACCAGGCAAGGCCCCCCCCTTGATCACCAGATATCGCCTATTCGTCTCTATACTGCTTGCATTAGAGTAGTGTAGCATGTTACTGCTTTTTGATATCCTATCCTGATGCATAGCCTATCCTTGCTACTACTGTTGATACCTTTACCTGCAATCCTATATGCTTAGTATAGGATGCTAGATTTCCATCAGTGGCCCTACATTCTTGTCCGTCTGCTGTGCTATACTATCGGGCCGTGATCACCTGGGCGGTGATCATGGGTATATACTTATATACTATATACATGACACATGTGATGACTAAAGTCGGGTCGGCTCGAGTACCCGCGAGTGGATCTTTGTGGCGGAGCGACAGGGCAGGTTGAGACCGCCTAGGTGAGAGGTGGGCCTGGCCCTGGTCGGCGTTCGCGGTTACTTAACACGCTTAACGAGATCTTGGTATTTGATCTGAGTCTGACCATTTGGTCTATACGCACTAACCATCTACGTGGGAGTAGTTATGGGTATCCCGACGTCGTGGTATCAGCCGAAGCTCTTTTGACGTCAGCAACTGAGTGGCGCGCACCGCATTGGACCGTAAGCTCGCGCTTGTATTAAGGGGGCTAGGTCTGCTTCCGTCCGCGTACGCAACGTGCAGGTGTGCATAGGGCGATGGGCCCAGACCCCTGCGCGCATAGGTTTAGACCGGCATGCTGACCTCTCTGTTGAGCCTAGGTGGGGCTGCGACGTGTTGATCTTACGAGGCCGGGCATGACCCAGAAAGTGTGTCCGGCCAAATGGGATCGAGCGTGTTGGGTTATGTGGTGCACCCCTGCAGGGAAGTTTATCTATTCGAATAGCCGTGTCCCTCGGTAAAAGGACGACCCGGAGTTGTACCTTGACCTTATGACAACTAGAACTGGATACTGAATAAAATACACCCTTCCAAGTGCCAGATACAACCCGGTGATCGCTCTCTAACAGGGCGACGAGGAGGGGATCGCCGGGTAGGATTATGCTATGCGATGCTACTTGGAGGACTTCAATCTACTCTCTTCTACATGCTGCAAGATGGAGATGACCAGAAGCGTAGTCTTCGACAGGACTAGCTATCCCCCTTTTATTCTGGCATTCTGCAGTTCAGTCCACTGATATGCCCCTTTACACATATACCCATGCATATGTAGTATAGCTCCTTGCTTGCGAGTACTTTGGATGAGTACTCACGGTTGCTTCTCTCCCTCTTTTCCCCCTTTCCTTTCTATCTGGTTGTCGCAACCAGATGTTGGAGTCCAGGAGCCAGACGCCACCGTCGACGACGACACCTACGACGCTGGAGGTGCCTACTACTACGTGCAGGCCACTGACGACGACCAGGAGTAGTTAGGAGGATCCCAGGCAGGAGGCCTGCGCCTCGTTCGATCTGTATCCCAGTTTGTGCTAGCCTTCTTAAGGCAAACTTGTTTAACTTATGTCTGTACTCAGATATTGTTGCTTCCGCTGACTCGTCTGTGATCGAGCACTTGTATTCGAGCCCTCGAGACCCCTGGCTTGTATTATGATGCTTGTATGACTTATTTATGTTGTAGAGTTGTGTTGTGATATCTTCCCGTGAGTCCCTGACCTTGATCGTACACATTTGCGTGCATGATTAGTGTACGGTCAAATCGGGGGCGTCACAATAACACAGAGATGGTTAACGTTTGCATGATTCCTTAGACCATGAGAGTATCGAGTTTCTTCATGCTTGCCTCATGAACTTTGGGGTTTGTTAAACGTCATCCGTAAATGGGTGGCTATTACGGCGGCTTACGGGTTCATGGAAAAGTGTGTCAAGTAACTTGATAGCTCAAGATTGGGATTTGCTCCTCCGACGATGGAGAGATATCTCTGGGCCCTCTCGGTGTTACGGTATCCATCATCGTCTGGCCAGACACTTTGTGATTTGATCATGGGGATGCCGGAACACGATAACGAGAAAAGAGAACAATACCGGTAACGAGGTAACTAGCATAGTGGACAAGTTGTTGATCCACGGGAATGCCAACATGTCTCACCTCGGGTATTTGTAACATATCGCGAAGCAACAGGAATAGCACACGGCAACTGGAGGTTCACTCAAATATTTATTCGTGTGGGTATAGGGGTCAATATGGGTGTCCACGGCTCCGATGTTGATCATTGATCGGAAGGGGTTCCGGGTCATGTCTATACTTCACCGAACCTATAGGGTCACACGCTTAAGGGTCATCTATCTGCTGAATACTAGACAGGGAGTCTGAGAGAAAATCACCGAAAAAGTTTCGGACAGCGGAATCGTACCGCAGAGAGAGGTCACCGGATGAGTTTCGGTGAAACCGAAAAAGTTGTTTCGGGGTATGCCATTAAGTCAAAATGGTTTCGGCACATGCCTGATAATTCTTGGAGGGTGCCAGAATCATTCTGGAAACTTTTTGGAATTTTCAGAAATAAAAACTGAAAACGTTTCGGAGCTACCGGTACCGCTTTGGCTGTTTTTCGCAGATGAAATTCACTAATCTGAAATTGTTTCAGAACGAATCCAAAATCGTTTTAGTGGGTACTAGAATTATTCTAAGACCTACAGAAATATTTTCGGATTTAGTGGACGCGAAAAATTGTCTTCATGAATAGTGAAAACGCATTCTTGTTTGCTTTTCGCAGATGAAAATCACTAAACTGAAATTGTTTCGGAACGCGTTGAAAATTATTTTAGTGGGTACTGGAAATGTTCTGAGCCCACATAAATATTTTTAGTTCGAACGGACGCTGAAAACTGTCGTCATGAATAGTGAAAGTGCTTTTTGCTTGGCTTCTTGGAGAAGCCACCTTGAGGGCCTTTTTGGTATTTCCCCCCTTGGCTTCTTGGAGAAGCCACCCTTGGGCTTGGCCTATATATAGGGGTGGAGGGGGCTGCCTAAAGGATGATCCCTTCTCACATACAAGTGCCATGCATGATCTGGCTTCTCTCTCCCTCCCAGCGAAACAGTTTCGTAGAGCCGAAAGGCTGTCTGGGTTCCGGTGGGAACTAGTTCTGGACGGCGAAGCCCTGCCGGATAGATGACACCGTATGTGTGCAACTCTGTAGAGAGATCGTAGTTTCGGTCTTAGTTCGTGAGTGCCTCCCGAAGGGCTGTCCGTGTGACCGTCCGAGTTTCGAAGGTCCTCCCGAAGGGCTGTCCGAGTGACCGTTCGAGTTTCGAAGGTCCTCCCGAAGGGCTGTCCGCGACACCGTCCGGGGGGCTGTTCGACCGCCTCCCGAAGGGCTGTCTGAGGAGCAGATGAGGGTATACATCCTCGCGGTTGGGAGGTTGTAAATCCTAGCTGCGGGGATCTGCACCACCGATCGTCATCGACTCTACTTCCCGCTGCGCTACGAGTCGGTAACGAAAAAGATCAAACCATGTATGCAGTCTCCATAGTGGTCCTGGGCTGGTGCGTAGGTCGGAAAATTTTTGTTTTCTGACGCGTTACCCTACAGTGGCATCATGAGCCGTGCTATGCGTAGATGCAGGTTGCGATCTAGAATACATAGAGATGTATGGGTATTGCATAATATAATTAGGTAGTAGATGAGATCTATTGCTGAAAATTATTTATGCGGGTGACAGATGAAATCTGTTACCCGACGTTCTTGCTACTTCCCTAGAATTTGCGTTTGCTCAATCTCGAGACAGCATGGTGGAATTTGACAAAGTTCTGGCAATCCGTGATCCTGATTGATCATGGAAGTGCTATCAGTTCTTTGGGTTCTGCCGTAGTCAAAAGAAAGATGAAATTCGCAGATGAAAGGGCATTGCAGATATGATCTGCATGGGGGTCATGCGTATGACGAAGTTTAGTATGGGGCTCGAGATTTAAATTATCTCGTGTCTCATACACCCCGAGATGTTAATCTAGCAACTTGAATAATCATACTTGATGATAAAACGTTGGTAGCTGCGGTTTAAGTCAAAACCTTAGAAGCCACGTAAAATAAATTTTTGCATAAACCGATTAGAGGCGTCTAACTTGGTTTTGCAGGATGTGCATGTGATGTGGTATAGCAATGCTCATATTCAATTTGATTATGTATGAGATGACTATATGATGTAATTAACATGACCTGCGTGTCATGATTCGGCATGATGGTTGGAGCCATATGATTGTCACTTTAATGACCTGCGTGTCAACCTTAAGTAATGCACTTATTTTATTAGCTATAGAGATAGCAATATTATCTGGTGCATCGACAAGGTGGTGGCAATCTTCGTGAAGGTGAACACCGACGCGAATGCCGAAGACGAAGAAATGAAATACTTCTCCGTCAGAAAGGGCTATACCATATCATGCTATTATGAATTGCTTGAGATGTTTATCCCTTATGATGCACCCTTCTTGATTGCGCAGTAGTCGCTTTTTATTAGGGTGATCTCTCACTTAAAATATCAAAGTAGTTAGTGTTCACCCAAGTGTAGCACCGTCTGAAATTCGTATCTTTTCGGGGTGCGCCATGTACACATGAGCACGAACGAATCGAGAGGAATGAGGCGGGTGAGGTCAGACCTCGCAACAAGATCACTTGGTTGTCTTTGACGTTCAGGCAGGAGAGTCCTGAGCTCGGAACACGCCCATCGAAAGATGAACAAGAATCACATAGAGATGTGATCGGCAAGTTGGCCTACCGATTGAAATTCGTGTCATCAGTGATGAACCCGTCAATGGCATCGAATAGAAATATGGATCTTGAATCACTCTAAATCAATTATGAGAGATATTGATTTGAGTGGGAGCGCACTGTTGAATTAACATGTTTAATTCTCAGTGCAATTAATTATGAACACTGTCTAAGTGTTTCTTGCAAAATAGTTGTAGAATAATGGCTCGCGATTTCCACCTTCCCTGTTAAAATTGAATAGCTGTTAAATATCTGGTTAAAACTTTACGATTGGTAACGTAATATGAGGATTGTCCTCAAAAGTGCCGAGAAGGACTTTGTCCGATCGCATGCTTTCCGTATCCTCCCGCTAATGCTATGGATCATGTGACTCTCGTCCTTCGATCCAAAAGCTAGAATTCTGTTACGGTCAAGTGGAATATGTTTGCTTCCATGAAACCCAAACTTCGAAAGTTGGGATAGTTATATGATATTCATGGAACTGAAAATTATTTTCAGATACAAACAAAGCAATGTTTGTTTGCAAGTATTAGTAAAAGTGTTTACTATGCATTTGACTGTTGGGAAAGGGATCCAGAAGAACGCCTGTCATATAATGAAAGGTGAATAAAACAACAACTTAAGGAGAAAGGAAGTGTCCAAAGGGTGTTAGTATGACTTACACGCCTAGGAAGTCTGGGGCTAATGCCACTCTTAAGTTGGGTGCTTCTTCTGAGAGTAGGAGAAATACTAAAGGTTAAACTATTAGAAGTATAAAGGCAAAAGGAAAGAAGACTGGAATATCCAGCTCATGTATGAATGTCATACAAGTTTTTGATGTATAGTAGGCTGGTCAAAGATATAGTTCTTGGGAATTATGGTTAAACATGTTAATCACTAATTCTTGGGTATTGTGAGTTCATCACAAAATGCCCGCTCGATTGCATTCTGTTGCGAACTCGATGTAAGAGCTACTATGGCCTGAAAGGACTAGCTAGAAATGAGGTTAAGGTATACACAGGGAACATAGTAAATGTTACTATACCTTCCATCGGTGTATTGCCGTCTGTATTTATTTTCATAATTCATTTAGAGTTTTACAAACTCTATCCCATTGCATAAGGTATCTTGCAAGAAGGTTGTTCATAAGAGAACTTTTTATGTTCGATGTTATGAATAACACAAGGGCCATACTTTCATTATGAATGAGATGTATGTTATGAATATTGATAATAATACAATACCTCTGGGTTTACTTTCATAATTCATTTTAGAGTTTCATACACTCTAGCCCATTGCACAATGTTTGTTGCAAAAGAGTTGTTCATAAAAACACAATTGTTGTTAAGTATTATGAATAACATGAAGGGCCATGCTTCCATCCAAGATGGGATGTATGTTATGAATATTGATGGTAATATGATACATCCATAACACTGACGCTAAATGTCGCAAGACTAAAAGAATACCACACAAGTGTGGCACTACATTTGGTCACATTGGAGAAACCCGCATGGAAAATTCCATTATGATGGATTTTGAAGTCTTTTTGATTTTGAATCATCTGACACTTGCAACTTTCCTCCGAAAAGTGAAGTGACTAAAATACCGTTCACAGGCCATAAGGAACGAACAACAAACTTATTAGTGATCATACATTTGATGTGTGTAGTCCGATAAGTGTTGTTAGTGGTGGATTTATTTATCTTCAGAAATGACTCAAGTAGATATATGGATATTTACTTGATGAGACGTAAGTCTGGATCTTTTGAAATCATTCGAAAGGTTCTCAAAAATGAAGTAGAAGTTATTGTAACAAGAAAATTATGTTTCTGCAATTTGATTGCACAAAGGAATATTTGAGTTACATGTTTAGCGAATGTCTGATGAGTTGTGAAAGGGGTTTCATAACTTGCACCTCCCGGAACACCACTGCAAGTGGAAAGTCCGTGGAGATGTAATCAAACCATTTATGACATGGTAAGGTCAAAGATGACATAAATAAATTTGCCATTATCCCTTTTAAAGTGATGCTTTAGAGACTGCGGCTTTTACACTGAAAAGAGCTACATCGGGTCTGTTGAAATGAAGCCATGGTATGGTACGCCCAACCATGTTATATCTTTTCTTAACATTTGGAATATGGGGCTTGTGTAAAAGGTTACAAACCTATTCCAAATCAGACAAGTGCTACTTTGTAGGTTATACCAAAATGTTGGGTATTCCTCCCTCACTATACCGAGGCAAATAGTTTTGCCGCGAAACGGTGTGCTTTTAAAGAGAATGGTTCTTTCAAAAGGTGAGTGGGAGAATAGTGCAACTCGACGAGATAAACAGTATCTACGTCATCAGATCAAAGGAAAGAGACCTTGGAAGTAATTCCAGAGTTTCCTACTGCGACTGATACGGAAGTCTCTACAATAAAATGTATGAACTTCGGTCGAACTTGCAGCTGAACCACGTAGGCAAGGCTCGTGCAAACCTCTCAGGTGCGCAAACGAGATATTGTTGTTAGACAACATTATACCTACGATACACAAGGAAGCGTTGATGGGCCCTGACTCCGAATTGGCTAAATGCCAATACAACCCGAGTTAGTTTCCATATAAGTGATTCAAGATTAAGACCTTGATACACCTTTCGGAAGACTTAGAGTCTAACGAATATTCATGGAACTTAAAACTGATACAGATAAAATGTTTTATCCATAAAGCTCGACTTGTTGAAATAACAAGTTCAAGAGTTGACTACGATGAGGTTGTTTTCATCGTAGCGATGCTTAAAGTCGGTTCAGGTTGAACTAGCAATTAATACATATTTCAATCATGAGATATGAAACATGGATGATAAAAGGATTTCCATCTGATGGAAATGAAAGCTAGGACTTGTATATGATACAGTCCAAAGTAATTTGTCAATCCAGAGGATGCTAGTAGGTATGCAAACTTCAGAGTTCCAGCAATGGACAGAAGAGAGCAAAATGGAGTTGGAATCTTCGTGTTTTGATGAAATCGTCAAAGGGGTTTTGATTTCATCAATGGGTAACGAAGATGCTTGTAATTCAAGAAAGTAAGTGGGAGCGTAATAATATTTCTAAAAACCTTATGTGCTTGGTGTTGGGGAACGTAGCAAAAATTCAAAATTTTCTACGCATCACCAAGATCAATCTATGGAGTAATCTAGCAACGAGGGGAAGGGGAGTGCATCTACATACCCTTGTAGATCGCGATGCGGAAGCGTTGCAAGAACGCGGATGAAGGAGTCGTACTCGTAGCGATTCAGATCGCGGTTGATTCCGATCTAAGCACCGAAGAACGGTGCCTCCGCGTTCAACACACGTGCAGCCCGGTGACATCTCCCACGCCTTGATCCAGCAAGGAGAGAGGGAGAGGTTGGGGAAGACGCCGTCCAGCAGCAGCACGACGGCGTGGTGGTGGAGGAGGAGTGTGGCAATCCTGCAGGGCTTCGCCAAGCACTGCGGGAGAGGAGGAGGACATGGAAGAGGGGAAGGGCTGCGCCAAGAGAAGAAGAACTTCGTGCGTAGGGCTGCCCCTTTGCCTCCACTATATATAGGGGGAGAGGGAGGGCTGCACCCCCACCTAGGGTTCCCTCCCTAGGGGTGGCGGCAGCCCCAATCCCCATCTGGGGTGGCGGCCAAGTGGGGGGAGAGGGAGGCGCACCAGGCATGGGCCTTTAGGGCCCATCTGCCCTAGGGTTTGCCCCCTCTTCTCTCTAGGCGCATGGGCCTTGGTGGGGAGGCGCCCCAGCCCACCTAGGGGCTGGTCCCTTCTCACACTTGGCCCATGTATGCCTCCGGGGCCCGTGGCCCCTCCCGGTGGACCCCCGGACCCCTCCGGTGGTCCCGGTACACTACCGGTGATGCCCGGAACACTTCCGGTGGCCAAAACCATACTTCCTATATATAAATCTTTACCTCCGGACCATTCCAGAACTCCTCGTGACGTCCGGGATCTCATCCGGGACTCCGAACAACATTCGGTAACCACGTATATCTATTCCCTATAACCCTAGCGTCATCGAACCTTAAGTGTGTAGACCCTACGGGTTCGGGAACCATGCAGACATGACCGAGACGTTCTCCGGTCAATAACCAACAGCGGGATATGGATACCCATGTTGGCTCCCACATGTTCCACGATAATCTCATCGGATGAACCACGATGTGGGGGATTCAATCAATCCCGTATACAATTCCCTTTGTCTATCGGTATGCTACTTGCCCGAGATTCGATCGTCGGTATCCCGATACCTTGTTCAATCTCGTTACCGGCAAGTCTCTTTACTCGTTCCGTAACTCACATCATCCCGTGATCAACTCCTTGGTCACATTGTGCACATTATGATGATGTCCTACCGAGTGGGCCCAGAGATACCTCTCCGTTTACACGGAGTGACAAATCCCAGTCTCGATTCGTGCCAACCCAACAGACACTTTCGGAGATACCTGTAGTGCACCTTTATAGCCACCCAGTTACGTTGTGACGTTTGGTACACCCAAAGCATTCCTACGGTATCCGGGAGTTGCACAATCTCATGGTCTAAGGAAATGATACTTGACATTAGAAAAGCTCTGAGCAAACGAACTACACGATCTTGTGCTAGGCTTAGGATTGGGTCTTGTCCATCACATCATTCTCCTAATGATGTGATCCCGTTATCAACGACATCCAATGTCCATGGTCAGGAAACCGTAACCATCTATTGATCAACGAGCTAGTCAACTAGAGGCTTACTAGGGACATGGTGTTGTCTATGTATCCACACATGTATCTGAGTTTCCTATCAATACAATTCTAGCATGGATAATAAACGATTATCATGAACAAGGAAATATAATAATAACCTATTTATTATTGCCTCTAGGGCATATTTCCAACAGTCTCCCACTTGCACTAGAGTCAATAATCTAGTTCACATCACCATGTGATTAACACTCACAGGTCACATCACCATGTGACCAACATCCAAAGAGTTTACTAGAGTCAACAATCTAGTTCACATCACTATGTGATTAACACTCAATGAGTTCTGGTTTGATCATGTTATGCTTGTGAGAGAGGTTATTAGTCAACGGGTCTGAACCTTTCAGATCCGTGTGTGCTTTACGAATATCTATGTCATCTTGTGGATGCTACCACGCGCTATTTGGAGCCATTTCAAATAATTGCTCTACTATACGAATCCGGTTTACTACTCAGAGTCATCCGGATTAGTGTCAAAGTTCGCATCGGCGTAACCCTTTACGACAAACTCCTTTTCACCTCCATAATCGAGAAAATTCCTTAGTCCACTAGATACTAAGGATAAGTTCGACCGCTGTCATGTGATCCCATTGACCCAACTCATGGCAAGGCACACTTCATGTGCGGTACACAGCATAGCATACTGTAGAGCCTACATCTGAAGCATAGGGGACGACCTTCATCCTTTCTCTCTCTTCTGCTGTGGTCAGGTCTTGAGTCTTACTCAATACTCACACCTTGTAACACAGCCAAGAACTCCTTCTTTGCTGATCTATTTTGAACTCTTTCAAAATCATGTCAAGGTGTGCGTTCTTTGAAAGTATCATCAGGCGTCTTGATCTATCTCTATAGATCTTGATGCCCAATATGTAAGCAGCTTTATCCAGGTCTTCCTTTGAAAAACTCCTTTCAAACAACCCTTTATGCTTTCCAGAAATTTTACATCATTTCGGATCAACAATATGTCATTCACATATACTTATCAGAAATGTTGTAGCGCTCCCACTCACTTTATTGTAAATACAAGTTTCTAACAAACTTTGTATAAACCCAAAAACTTTGATCACTCCATCAAAGCGTATATTCTGACTCCGAGATGCTTGCTCTAGTCCATGGAAGGATCGCTGGAGCTAGCATACCTTTTAGCATCCTTAGGATCGACAAAACCTTTCTGATTGTATCACATACAACCTTTCCTTACGAAAACTGGTAAGGAAACTTGTTTTGACATCCATCTGCCAGATTTCATAAATGTAGCTAATGCTAACATGATTCCGACGGACTTAAGCATCGCTACGGATGAGAAAATCTCATCGTAGTCAACTCCTTGAACTTGTGGAAATACTCTTTGCCACAAGTCGAGCTTCATAGACGGTAACATTACCGTCCATGTCGTCTTCTTCTCAAAGATCCATTTATCTCGGATTTCATGGCTTCTAACCATTTGTCGGAATATGGGCCCACCATCGCTTCTCCATAGCTCGTAGGTTTAGTATTGTCCAACAACATGATATCTCAGACAGGATCACGTACCACTCTGAAGTAGCACGCATCCTCGTTGTCCTACGAGGTTTGGTAGTGACTTGATCCGAAGTTTCATGATCACTATCATAAGCTTCCACTTCAATTGGTGTAGGTGCCACAGGAACAACTTCATGTGCCCTGCTACACACTAGTTGAAGTGACGGTTCAATAACCTTATCAAGTCTCCACCATCCTCCCACTCAATTCTTTCGAGAGAAACTTTTCCTCGAGAAAGGACCCTGTTACTAGAAGCAATTACTTTTGCTTCCAGATCTGAAATAGGAGGTATACCCAACTGTTTTGGGTATTCTATGAAGACGCATTTATCCGCTTTGGGTTCGAGCTTATCAGCCTGAAACTTTTTCACATAAGCATCGCAGCCCCAAACTTTTAAGAAACGACAACTTAGGTTTCTCTAAACGGTGTCGTCTCAACGGAATTGCGTGGTGCCCCTATTTAAAGTGAATGCGGTTGTCTCTAATGCCTAACCCATAAACGATAGTGGTAATTCGATAAGAACATCATGGTATGCACCATATCCAATAGGGTGCAGTTATGATGTTCGGACACACCATCACACTATGGTGTTCCAGGCGGTATTAATTGTGAAACACTTTCCACAATGTCTTAATTGTGTGCCAAACTCGTAACTCAGATACTCATCTCTATGATCATATCACAGACATTTTATCCTCTTGTCACGACGATCTTCAACTTCACTCTGAAATTACTTGAACCTTTCAATAATTCAGACTTGTGTTTCATCAAGTAAATACACTCAGCATCTACTCAAATCATCTGTGAAGTAAGAACATAACGATATCCACTGCATGCCTCAGCACTCATTGGACTGCATACATCAAAATGTATTACTTCCAATAAGTTGCTCTCTTGTTCCATCTTACTGAAAACGAGGCCTTTCAGTCATCTTGCCCATGTGGTATGATTTGCATGTCTCAAGTGATTCAAAATCAAGTGAGTCCAAACGATCCATCTGCATGGAGTTTCTTCATGCATATATACCAATAGACATGGTTCGCATGTCTCAATCTTTTCAAAAACGAGTGAGTCCAAAGATCCATCTACATGGAGCTTCTTCATGCGTTCTATACCAATATGACTCAAATGGCAGTGCCACAAGTATGTGGTACTATCATTACTATTTTATATCTTTTGGCACGAACATGTGTATCACTGCGATCGAGATTCATTTTAGGTGCAAGACCATTGAAGGTATTATTCAAATAAACAGAGTAACCATTATTCTCCTTAAATGAATAACCGTATTGCGATAAACATAATCCAATCATGCTCAACGCAAACACCAAATCTCGATGGTAGAGGGAGCATGCGATGCTTGATCACATCAACCTTGGAAACACTTCCAACACATATCGTCATCTCACCTTTAGCTAGTCTCCGTTCATTCCGCAGCTTTTATTTCGAGTTACTAACACTTAGCAACCGAACCGGTATCTAATACCCTGGTGTTGCTAGGAGTACTAGTAAAGTACACATTCATATAATGTATATCCAATATACTTCTGTCGAGCTTGCCTGCCTTCTCATCTACCAAGTATCTAGGGTAGTACTGCTTCAGTGACCGTTCCCCTCATTACAGAAGCACTTAGTCTCGGGTTTGGGTTCAACCTTGGGATTCTACACTAGAGCAGCAAATGATTTGTTGTTTCATGGAGTATCCCTCTTGCCCTTGCCCTTCTAGAAACTAGTGGTTCTACTAACCATCAACAATTGATGCTCCTTCTTGATTTCTACTTTCGCGGTGTCAAACATCACGAGTTGCTCAAGGATCATCATATCTATCCCTGATATGTTATAGTTCATCACGAAGCTCTAATAGCTTGGTGGCAGTGACTATGGAGAACCATCACTATCTCATCTGGAAGATTAACTCCCACTCGATTCAAGCGATTGTGGCACTCAGACAATCTGAGCACATGCTCAACGATTGAGCTTTTCTCCCTTAGTCTGCAGGCTTAAGAAACTTGTCAGAGGTCTCATACCTCTTGACGTGGGCATTAGTCTGAAATCCCAATTTCAGTCTTCGGAACATCTCATATGTTCTGTGACGTTTCAAAAACGTCTCTGGTGCCACAATTCTAAACCATTAGCATTACGCACTGAACTATCACGTAGTCATCAAAAACGTGTATGTCAGATGTTTCGTAACATCTACAGACGACGCTGAGGTTCAGCACACCGAGCGGTGCATTAAGGACATAAGCCTTCTGTGCAGCAATGAGGACAATCCTCAGTTTACGGACCCAGTCCGCATAATTGCTACTACCAACTTTCAACTAAATTTCTCTAGGAACATATCTTAAATAGTAGAACTAAAGCGTATGACATAATTTGCAAAGACCTTTTTGACTATGTTCATGATAATGAAGTTCATCTGAATTATGAACTCCCACTCAGATAGACATCCCTCTAGTCATCTAAGTGATACATGATCCGAGTCAAACTAGGCCGTGTCCGATCATCACGTGAGACGGACTAGTCATCATCGGTGAACATCTCCATGTTGATCGTATCTACTATACGACTCATGTTCGACCTTTCGATCTCTTATGTTCCGAGGCCATGTCTGTACATGCTAGGCTCGTCAAGTCAACCTAAGTGTTTTGCATGTGTTCCGAGGCCATGTCTGTACATGCTAAGCTCGTCAACACCCGTTGTATTCGAACGTTAGAATCTATCACACCCGATCATCACGTGGTGCTTCGAAACAACGAACCTTCGCAACGGTGCACAGTTAGGGGGAACACGTCTCTTGAAATTTTAGTAAGGGATCATCTTATTTATGCTACCGTCGTTCTAAGCAAATAAGATGCATAACATGATAAACATCACATGCAATCAAATAGTGACATGATATGGCCAATATCATTTTGCTCCTTTGATCTCCATCTTCGGGGCACCATGATCATCTTTGTCACCGGCATGACACCATGATCTCCATCATCATGATCTCCATCATTGTGTCTTCATGAAGTTGTCACGCCAACGATTACTTCTACTTCTATGGCTAACGCGCTTAGCAATAAAGTAAAGTAATTTACATGGCGTTATTCAATGACACGCAGGTCATACAAAAATAAAGACAACTCCTATGGCTCCTGCCGGTTGTCATACTCATCGACATGCAAGTCGTGACTCCTATTACAAGAATATGATCAATCTCATACATCACATATATCATTCATCACATCTTCTGGCCATATCACATCACATAGCACATGCTGCAAAAACAAGTTAGACGTCCTCTAATTGTTGTTGCATGTTTTACGTGGCTTGCTATGGGTTTCTAGCAAGAACGTTTCTTACCTACGCAAAAGCCACAACGTGATATGCCAATTTCTATTTACCCTTCATAAGGACCCTTTTCATCGAATCCGATCCGACTAAAGTGGGAGAGACAAACACCCGCTAGCCACCTTATGCAACTAGTGCATGTCAGTCCGTGGAACCTGTCTCACGTAAGAGTACGTGTAAGGTCGGTCCGGGCCGCTTCATCCCACGATGCCGCCGAATCAAGATAAGACTAGTAACGGCAAGTAAATTGACAAAATCGACGCCCACAACTACTTTGTGTTCTACTCGTGCATAGAAACTACGCATAGACCTAGCTCATGATGCCACTGTTGGGGAACGTAGCAGAAATTCAAAATTTTCTACGCATCACCAAGATCAATCTATGGAGTAATCTAGCAACGAGGGGAAGGGGAGTGCATCTACATACCCTTGTAGATCGCGATGCGGAAGCGTTGCAAGAATGCGGATGAAGGAGTCGTACTCGTAGCGATTCAGATCGCGGTTGATTCCGATCTAAGCACCGAAGAACGGTGCCTCCGTGTTCAACAAACGTGCAGCCCGGTGACATCTCCCACGCCTTGATCCAGCAAGGAGAGAGGGAGAGGTTGGGGAAGACTCCATCCAGCAGCAGCACGAAGGCGTGGTGGTGGTGGAGGAGTGTGGCAATCCTGCAGGGCTTCGCCAAGCACTGCGGGAGAGGAGGAGGACATGGAAGAGGGGAAGGGCTGCGCCAAGAGAAGAAGAACTTCGTGCGTAGGGCTGCCCCTTTGCCTCCACTATATATAGGGGGAGAGGGAGGGCTGCGCCCCCACCTAGGGTTCCCTCCCTAGGGGTGGCGGCAGCCCCAATCCCCATCTGGGGTGGTGGCCAAGTGGGGGGAGAGGGAGGCGCACCAGGCATGGGCCTTTAGGGCCCATCTGCCCTAGGGTTTGCCCCCTCTTCTCTCTAGGCGCATGGGCCTTGGTGGGGAGGTGCCCCAGCCTACCTAGGGGCTGGTCCCTTCTCACACTTGGCCCATGTATGCCTCCGGGGCCCGTGGCCCCTCCCGGTGGACCCCCGGACCCCTCCGGTGGTCCCGGTACACTACCGGTGATGCCCGGAACACTTCCGGTGGCCAAAACCATACTTCCTATATATAAATCTTTACCTCCGGACCATTCCGGAACTCCTCGTGACGTCTGGGGTCTCATCCGGGACTCCGAACAACATTCGGTAACCACGTATATCTATTCCCTATAACCCTAGCGTCATCGAACCTTAAGTGTGTAGACCCTACGGGTTCGGGAACCATGCAGACATGACCGAGACGTTCTCCGGTCAATAACCAACAGCGGGATCTGGATACCCATGTTGGCTCCCACATGTTCCACGATGATCTCATCGGATGAACCATGATGTCGGGTATTCAATCAATCCCGTATACAATTCCCTTTGTCTATCGGTATGCTACTTGCCCGAGATTCGATCGTCGGTATCCCGATACCTTGTTCAATCTCGTTACCGGCAAGTCTCTTTACTCGTTCCGTAACTCACATCATCACGTGATCAACTCCTTGGTCACATTGTGCACATTATGATGATGTCCTACCGAGTGGGCCCAGAGATACCTCTCCGTTTACACGGAGTGACAAATCCCAGTCTCGATTCGTGCCAACCCAACAGACACTTTCGGAGATACCTGTAGTGCACCTTTATAGCCACCCAGTTACGTTGTGACGTTTGGTACACCCAAAGCATTCCTACGGTATCCGGGAGTTGCACAATCTCATGGTCTAAGGAAATGATACTTGACATTAGAAAAGCTCTGAGCAAACGAACTACACGATCTTGTGCTAGGCTTAGAATTGGGTCTTGTCCATCACATCATTCTCCTAATGATGTGATCCCGTTATCAACGACATCCAATGTCCATGGTTAGGAAACCGTAACCATCTATTGATCAACGAGCTAGTCAACTAGAGGCTTACTAGGGACATGGTGTTGTCTATGTATCCACACATGTATCTGAGTTTCCAATCAATACAATTCTAGCATGGATAATAAACGATTATCATGAACAAGGAAATATAATAATAACCTATTTATTATTGCCTCTAGGGCATATTTCCGACAATGGACAGAAGAGAGCAAAATGGAGTTGGTTGTCGATCCAGAGGATGCTAGTAGGTATGCAAACTTCAGAGTTCCAGCAATGGACAGAAGAGAGCAAAATGGAGTTGGAATCTTCGTGTTTTGATGAAATGGTCAAAGGGGTTTCGATTTCATCAATGGGTAACGAAGATGCTTGTAATTCAAGAAAGTAAGTGGGAGCGTAATAATATTTCTAAAAACCTTATGTGCTTGGCACATTGGTAATTGGAAATAAATTTCTTGACACGAATTAGGACTTCATTTGAAAATAGTTTTTCGATGAAGTGCTTAGGCTAAATAGCCTCAATATTAGGCATGATGATCTATGGAGATAGATTTACCTAATGGGTCTAAGCAATGAATACATATTGACAAGGTGCTAAAACCTATTTAGCATTTAAAACGCCAAGGAGTGTTTCTTGACTAAGTCACATGGAAAGAGTTTTTACAAGACTCGGTGTCCCAAAACACTGAGGAGTAAAATACATGATGGAGATTCCACACACCTTCATGTTTTGGATTAATCATGTATTCCATGGTATGTAAAACAACCAGATATGTCCAATACTCCCAAGGTGTTGCGAGTATGGATACTAAAGTGATCAAAGTACTGATCGTGGGACAACAGTGAAAGATGTCATTGAGTACTAGAGTAAGTACTGATGATATGTTTTCTTGCAAGCAGAGATCATGAAGAGTTCGTTGTAAAATGTTACATGGATACAGTCTTCATCTTTTCTCCATGCGATTTTCGATTTAAGTTAAGGGTTTTGTGTAATACACAATATGTTGGCATGGTAGTTGGAAATTGTTCCCAATAGGATACTGTGGCGAATTCTATAACAAATGACTAAGTATGTTGACGCTTTAGAAGCGACAAAAGAAGATGTTGAATCATATAGTTCATTCATGAACTTAGTATGGTTCCAAGATGGCTTTTGTCAATGGGACACTACTGCAGGTACTTGCTCCATAACTCAGTCTGAGGAATCCAGGTTCGACCTATGATTCAAATACATACAACGCCAAGTCCACACAAAATATGAATTTTGTGAAAGCATGAAAATGCGAGGATATGCAGAGATACACACGGAGCTGAAATTGTCAGATCCGATGGACATCAGGCTATACCACATGCGAAGCATTTTTTACACCAGTATGCCATAGGTGTAAAGTGCATTAGCATTAACTAGATTATTGACTCTAGTGCAAGTGGGAGTCTGTAGGAGATATGCCTTAGAGGCAATAATAAATGATATTATTTATCTCCGAGTTCACAATTATGTTTATGTTCCATGCTATAACTGCAATGATTCTCGAGTCTGCAATATCCACGAGGCTCGGAGGAAGACTCATATGCACGTGTGGAATAATAAACGATAAGAAGTATTCCTAGTCTGGCCTCTAAGACTAGCTCAAGTGTTGCATGATGATTCTGTTTTCCTGGTCATGGGCATGTCTATGCCAGCAATTTCGAGGGCACAATGTTAAGAGAACATTTGTGTTGAATCGACCCGGATTGATGTTATGCTATGAGATTCATTCGTCACAAGTTATTGGTACATAACACAGAGATGGTTAACGTTTGCATGATTCCTTAGACCATGAGAGTATCGAGTTTCTTCATGCTTGCTTCATGAACTTTGGGGTTTGTTAAATGTCATCCGTAAATGGGTGGCTATTACGGCGGCTTACGGGTTCATGGAAAAGTGTGTCAAGTAACTTGATAGCTCAAGATTGGGATTTGCTCCTCCGACGATGGAGAGATATCTCTGGGCCCTCTCGGTGTTACGGTATCCATCATCGTCTGGCCAGACACTTTGTGATTTGATCATGGGGATGCCGGAACACGATAACGAGAAAAGAGAACAATACCGGTAACGAGGTAACTAGCATAGTGGACAAGTTGTTGATCCACGGGAATGCCAACATGTCTCACCTCGGGTATTTGTAACATATCGCGAAGCAACAGGAATAGCACACGGCAACTGGAGGTTCACTCGAATATTTATTCGTGTGGGTATAGGGGTCAATATGGGTGTCCACGGCTCCGATGTTGATCATTGATCGGAAGGGGTTCCGGGTCATGTCTATACTTCACCGAACCTATAGGGTCACACGCTTAAGGGTCATCTATCTGCTGAATACTAGACAGGGAGTCTGAGAGAAAATCACCGAAAAAGTTTCGGACACCGAAAAGTTTCGGACAGCGGAATCGTACCGCAGAGAGAGGTCACCGGATGAGTTTCGGTGAAACCGAAAAAGTTGTTTCGGGGTATGCCATTAAGTCAAAATGGTTTCGGCACATGCCTGATAATTCTTGGAGGGTGCCAGAATCATTCTGGAAACTTTTTGGAATTTTCAGAAATAAAAACCGAAAATGTTTCGGAGCTGCCGGTACCGCTTTGGCTGTTTTTCGCAGATGAAATTCACTAATCTGAAATTGTTTCAGAACGAATCCAAAATCATTTTAGTGGGTACTAGAATTATTCTAAGACCCACAGAAATATTTTCGGATTTAGTGGACGCGAAAAATTGTCTTCATGAATAGTGAAAACGCATTCTTGTTTGCTTTTCGCAGATGAAAATCACTAAACCGAAATTGTTTCGGAACGCGTTGAAAATTATTTTAGTGGGTACTGGAAATGTTCTGAGCCCACATAAATATTTTCAGTTCGAACGGACGCTGAAAAATGTCGTCATGAATAGTGAAAGTGCTTTTTGCTTGGCTTCTTGGAGAAGCCACCTTGAGGGCCTTTTTGGTATTTCCCCCCTTGGCTTCTTGGAGAAGCCACCCTTGGGCTTGGCCTATAAATAGGGGTGGAGGGGGCTGCCTAAAGGATCATCCCTTCTCACATACAAGTGCCATGCATGATCTGGCTTCTCTCTCCCTCCCAGCGAAACAGTTTCGTAGAGCCGAAAGGTTGTCTGGGTTCCGGTGGGAACTAGTTCTGGACGGCGAAGCCCTGCCGGATAGATGACACCGTATGTGTGCAACTCTGTAGAGAGATCGTAGTTTCGGTCTTAGTTCGTGAGTGCCTCCCGAAGGGCTGTCCGTTTGACCGTCCGAGTTTCGAAGGTCCTCCCGAAGGGCTGTCCGAGTGACCATTCGAGTTTCGAAGGTCCTCCCGAAGGGCTGTCCGCGACACCGTCCGGGGGGCTGTTCGACCGCCTCCCGGAGGGCTGTCTGAGGAGCAGATGAGGGTATACATTCTCGCGGTTGGGAGGTTGTAAATCCTAGCTGCGGGGATCTGCACCACCGATCGTCATCGACTCTACTTCCCGCTGCGCTACGAGTCGGTAACGAAAAAGATCAAACCATGTATGCAGTCTCCATAGTGGTCCTGGGCTGGTGCGTAGGTCGGAAAATTTTTGTTTTCTGTCGCGTTACCCTACACCACCGCCTCGCCCGCCCGTCCCGCTCGTCGTGGCCGATGACCGTGATAACCCACAAGTATAGGGGATCGTTTGTAGCCTTCTTCGATAAATAAGAGTGTCGAACCCAAAGAGGAGCTAAAGGCAGAACAAATATTCCCTCAAGTTCTATCGACCACCGGTACAACTCTACGCACACTTGACGTTTGCTTTATCTAGAACAAGTATGAAACTAGTTTGCTAGAATAAAACTATGAATAAATTGCAAGGTAGTAAAAGTGGATAGCTTTTGTCAACGAGAAAAGTCATTTGTCCCTAGGCAATCGATAACATGTACCGGTAATCATTCTTGCAATTTTATATGAGGGAGAGGCATGAGCTAATATACTTTCTCTACTTGGATCATATGCACTTATGATTGGAACTCTAGAAAGTATCCGCAACTACTAAAGATCATTAAGGTCGTGAAACTCAACCATGGCATTAAGTATCAAGTCCTCTTTACTCCAATACGTCATACCCCACTTACTCGGGTTTAAGCTTCTATCACTCTCGCAATCCACCATAAGCGAACAATGAACATATTGCAACACCCTACAGTGGGGGCCCCTCAGGCTTGCGCGAGACGGAGGGCACCGTAGAACAGCACCATAAATAAAATATACAATCATACCAGCCAAGATCACGATTAACCCATAGGACAAAACGGATCTAATCAAACATCATAGGATAACCATAGATCATTGGGAAATAATATATGGAGTTGAGCACTATGTTTAAGTAGAGATTACAACGGAGAGAAGGGGTGTTACACTGCTGCATAGAGGGGGAGAGAGTGGGTGTTGACGGTAGCAAGATTGTTGACGAAGATCGCCGTCACGATCCTAGCCCCGGCGGCACTCCGACGCCACCGGGAGAGAGGGGGAGAGAGCCCCCTCCTTCTTCTTCTTCCTTGGCCTCCCCCCTACATGGGAGGAGGGTTCCCCCTCTGGTCCATGGCCTCCATGGCGACGGAGGGGCGGGAACCCCTCCGTTGGATCTCCCTCCCTCTTCTCTTTTGTTTCGTGCTCCCAGATCTGGCCGAAAACTGTTTCTTATATCTCCGGATGCTCTTCCGTTCTTTCCAATGACAAACAGGAAGTCAGGTTTAAAATGTAATTCTATGGACTGGATTCTTCAGCCCTTTTTCTATGTGTTGGTGTTCTATATGACCGACATAAGACTCGACTTGTTAGATATTATGGAGGTTTAGTGAGCACCATGCCAAATTTCTCTACCATTTTCTTCTTTTTCACTTTAGCCAATATGAGTTACCCGGAGATCCGTAACTCCGATTGCGCTGATCTTTTTACACGATTTTTTCCTGATATAAGCTTCCTTGCGCCCGAAGTATAGCTCCAACCGACGTACGAGGTGAGCACAACCCACCACCACGCGCCAGGGGCCCGGGGCACGCCCTGGTGTATCATGGTCTGTGTGGGCCTCCGTTTGCGGTGATTCCAACTCCCAAAAATCACAAATATTCCAAAATAATTCTCTGTGGAGTTTCATCACATTTGGACTTTTTTTGATATGTATTTTCTGCGATACAAAAACAGGCAACAAACAGGAACTAGCACTGGGCACTGGATAAGTAAGTTAGCCCAAATAAATCATATAAAAAGTTGTCAAAAGTATGTAAAACTTGTATAATATTGACATGAAACAATCAAAAATTATAGATACGACGGAGACGTATCAGCATCCCCAAGCTTAATTCCTGCTCGTCCTCGAGTAGGTAAATGATAAAAAGATAATTTTGATGTGGAATGCTACCTAGCATAAACTTGATCATATATCTAGTCATGGTATAAATATTAAGACATAAGTGATTCAAAGCAATAGTCTATAATTTGACATAAAGACATCAATACTCAGGCATCCCAATAAACAATCACGTCTTTCAAAATATCAACGCTAAAGAAAGTTATCCCTACAAAATTATATAGTCTTGTCATGCTCTGTCTTCCTAACACAAAGTATAAATCATGTACTATCCCGGTGTCAGCCAAGCAATTGTTTCATATTTTTTAACGCGCTTCAGATTTTTCAACCTCACGCAATACATGAGCGCAAGCCATGGATTTAGCACTACGGATGGAGTAGAGTATGATGATAGGGGTAAATATAAAGAAGACAAAAAGGTAAGAAAGTCTCACATCGATGCGGCTAACCAACGGGCTATGGAGATGCCCATCAATTGATATCAACGTGAGGAGTAGGGATTGCCATGCAACGAATGCACTAAGAGCTATAAGTGTATAAAAGCTCCATATGAAAACTAAGTGGGTGTACATCTAATCCTATAATGAAACATTCCCACTAGTACATGAAAGTGACAACATATGAGACTCTCCATATGAAAACTAAGTGGGTGTACATCTAATCCTATAATGAAACATTCCCACTAGTACATGAAAGTGACAACATATGAGACTCTCCATATGAAAAACATGGTGCTACTTTAAAGCACAAGTGTGGTAAAGGATACTAACAATGCCCCTTCTCTCTTTATTTATTTTTTTTCTTTCCCTTTTTTTCTTTCTTTTTCTTTCTTTTCTTGTTTCCTTTTTTTCTCTTATTGTCCGGAGTCTCATCCTGACTCGTAGGGGAATCATAGTCTCCATCATCCTTTCCTCACTGGGGCACTGCTGTAAAAATGATGATCATCACACTTCTATTTACTTATAACTCAAAAGGAATAAAAATTACAACTCGATATCTATGATAAATTATGACTCTATATGAATGCCTCTGGCAATGTACCAGGATGTGCAATGATCTAGCGTAACGTGCAGAGAGGAAGGAGGTGATGGCGAGCTCGCTGTTCCTGGTGGGGGAGATCGGCGCCAACGACTACAACCACCCCTTCTTCCAGAACAGGACGCTCGAATGGGTCAGGCCCCTCGTGGCCCAGGTCATCAGCTCCATCACTCTCTCCATCGAGGTACGTGTACGCGCTCGACGACCAAAAATCCAAGCTGCAGCACGATTGGTCTTGACTGTTTCCACCACTTGCATGCCATTGCCAGGCTTTGATCGAGTTGGCAGCCAAGACCATGTACGTTCCGGGCATCTTCCC
This sequence comes from Triticum aestivum, assembly GCF_018294505.1. Lineage (NCBI taxonomy): Eukaryota > Viridiplantae > Streptophyta > Magnoliopsida > Poales > Poaceae > Triticum > Triticum aestivum. Next base: position 95,282,229 of record NC_057799.1, read on the forward strand.
ATTGGGGTGCACCCCGCGGTACCTCTTCCTCTTCCCCGGCGACGACCGCGACCCTGCCACGGGCTGCCTCCGGCGGTTGAACGACCTTTTCCTTGTCCACAACCGCATGCTGAAAGCCAAGCTCGAGGAGCTCCGCCGCGACCACCCCGGCGTGTCCATCACCTACGTCAACACCTACGACGACGTGCTCACCCTCATCGCCAAGCCGGCGGAGAACGGGTTCGGCGCGGAGACGGTGCTGAAGGCGTGCTACCCCATCTTGGACGCCCGGGACGGCGGCAGTGCCGTGCCCGGACCCGTCGAGGTACGTGTCATTCGACGGCCTGCACCTGACCGAGGCGGCGTACAAGATCATGGCCAGCGGGATGCTCGATGGCCCGTACGCCGCGCCGCCCATCATGTCCACATGCAACCACAACTGCTAGACCTGCGTACAGTACATATGCAGGTGATCAAATAAAATCATCATTTGATTTGAATCGACAATAAAATCATCATTTCATTTGAGTCGACATTCTTCGTTGGTGTGTCTCCTCGACGCCTAAAATATGTAAATCGTTTGTGAGCCCACCATGTTCCCGCTGAATAGATTCGTGTGTTGTGCATCCTTTTTTTCTATCAAAAATGCTAGAGAACTGTGCGCATCCGTAATCCGTTGAGTAAACTGTTTGACCTGATCTTTCTTTTTTCGATAAAATGCCTATCTCTTTTCTTTTTGAAGGGCATAAAATGCCTATCTCATCTGCACCATCTGGGCAAGAGTGTGGCTCACCCTATTTTGATCCATACTACATACACGAGATGTCGCATTCCCACGACCTTGTCCTAGCAGTCATTTAATCTCATCAACTGGAGAAGCTGCAAGGGGATCTATTCTGAGTTGAGTCGCTCATCGTATCAGCCACGACCAAGCAATCCGTCTACAGGATGAAAGACATTATTGTGCATTCGAGAGAGACATTGGGCGCGCGGGTGCCGCAGTCCTTGGCGTCCACTCAGCTCTTTGGCTTGCCTTGTCACGCCATCACTGTCTCGCCTCAGCACCAAGTATTGTCGAGCTCCAGCTTCTTGTGGGGGTCCGATGAAATCCACGCTCCCCTACAAGGCGCTTCATCGAGAGTCTTGGGCGTCGATTGTTTCTGATGATGTTGGCTCGGCACCCCCAACCGATGTGCTGCTGCACTCCACTTTAGCAACTCAAGCCAAACTGTTGATGCGTGTTGAGAACTTTCTGGAGCGGACAGAGGCGGCCCTGGACAAGCTCTCTCTTGTGTCGGCTGTGCTGCAGTCCACTCCTATGTCGCATCCTTCTAGTCAGGATGATGTTGTTGGTGGCTCAGTGGAGAACATGGATGAAGAGTTCTATGGTTGTTTCCCCCTCGAGTTGGGGACAACTTGTCGTCGATGTCTGCCGATGTAAGCAAGGCCATCGCCGTGGTCGTCGCCCCTGTGTTGCAGATTATGCCCGAGCTTCAACAACTATGTGCGAGACCTGCTTCGCCTCAGCCATTGGAGCATGTAGAGGTTGTCTCGCCGGTGAACCTTGTTGAGGGGCAGGATTCGCGTAGGTCATGTGAGCAACTAGAAGCGTCTGAGTCCATCGTGTCAATAGTATCTGTGACTGATAATGTTGAGGCAGTCAACATGTTGGCGTCTGATCCTTTGGAGCCCAGCCAGCCGCTCGCCATTGTGGAGCGTGAAGGTTCCAATGTTACAGTCACTCACTCGCACGAGACCATTGGGCAGGTTTCTGTGCGTGACAAGGTCAATGATATTCTCTTCCAAATAGAGATTCACAGCTTGCTCAAACGTTTGGAGGCGGCTAGCCCTGGATCTGGCAAGGCGATTGTAGAGGAGGCTCTCAGGAGCAAGAGAACGAACAGCGGCGCCACAAGAAAGGCGTCCGCAGTTGCTTGATGGATGGTCATCAGTCCCTTGGGTTGTCCTTATGGTCTGAGTTGTTAGCGCAGATTTGGTGGTGCCCGTGGTCTTCGGTTGTGTTACTCTCGTTAGGGGTTTCTTTGCGATGTAGCAGTGTGGGGGTTGGTGGTCGTTATGTGTTGGGTATGGTTGTCGGGTTGGTGTGTTTACGGGGTTGCATGCTTCGTGAGTAGTCCACATGTGGTTGTTTTTTTTTTGGAAAAGGGGGTTTGCCCCGGCCTCTGCATCAAAACGATGCATACGGCCATATAATTGATAATCAAAAGGTCCAACATAAGTCTCGAGGTCTCAAACAAAAGGAAAAATGCTCACAAAGAGCACGAATGCAAAAGCAGGATGGCCACAACCGGCAGGCAAAACAAAAGATAGGAAACTAAACACCTATCCAATTACATGACCGCCATCCAAACCGGTTGAAAATAGCCCGTGCTACCGTCTCCCACCGGATAGATCCAGTAACCAAATGCTCCCTGGCCTCCTCGGGGTGAGTAGCGACCACGTACGGATGAATGTAGTGGCCCGGAAAATAACCTGCAAGAAATGAATATTTGTTGTTCTATTAAAAACCAAGTCGTTTCTGCAGTTCCAGACTGCCCATAATAAAGCACATACTCCCACACGGATATGTCTCGCTGTTTCTGCATCAATACCATCTAGTCACGTTTCAAATAACGTGTTGATGGAATTCGGAGGAGTAATATTAAAAGCTATGTAGACCGACCTCCACAAATTTTTTGCCAATGGTCAGTCAAGAAAAAGGTGTTTGATTGATTCATCACTATCACAGAAACTACATCTTTTAGATCCAGTCCAGTTGCGTTTCGCCAAATTGTCCTTAGTTAGTATAACTCGTTTGTGGATAAACCACATAAACACTTTGATTTTTAAAGGCACTTTGACTTGCCAAACATGTTCGAACGAGGAATAGCGCTAGTGTTGATAATATCTAAATACATGGATTTAACCGAAAACTCACCATTCTTAGCTAGTTTCCAGCGCAACTGATCGGGCTGTTGAGAAAGATGGACATCCATCAATCTTCTCACAAGATGGAGCCATGCTTTCCAACGGTTTCCCGCTAGCGTCCTCCTGAATTGAATATTAAGAGGATTGGACTGTAATACTGTTACAACATAAGAGTCTCTTCGCTGAACAATATTATAGAGAGAAGGATATTGGAGTGCAAGGGGCGTCTTCCCTAGCTATGTATCCTCCCAGAATCTTGTGAAAGTACCATTTCCAACTACAAATTTTGTCCTGTTAAAAAAGCCTAATTTCACTCTCATCAGTCCCTTCCAAAATGGTGAATCAGTCGGTCTTACCGTCAGCTGGGACAAGGTTTTGGACTGGAGGTACTTATTACGAAGAATCTGGGCCCATGTGGCATCTGTCTCTACAGATAACTTATACAGCCACTTGCTGAGAAGACATCTGTTCTTCACCTCTAAATTTTCAATGCCTAGACCCCCTTGATCTTTCGGCCTACAAATGATATCCCACTTAGCGAGTCTGTATTTTCGTTTTAATTGGTCGCTCTACCAGAAGAAGCGCGGTCGATAGAAATCTAGCCTTTTTCGTACTCCAACTGGTACTTCAAAAAAGGACAAGAGAAACATAGGCATACTTGTGAGAACCGAATTAATCAGAATCAGTCGTCCTCCGTATGATATAAGCTTGCCCTTCCAGCAGCTCAGTTTTTTTTCAAATCAATATTCAATGCACTTCCACTCCTTGTTGGAAAGCTTGCGATGGTGGATTGGTATACCCAAATACGTGAAGGGTAAAGACCCCAATTCGCACCCAAACAATTCCTTATAAGCTTCTTGTTCTTCTTTAGCTCTTCCAAAACAGAACAATTCACTTTTATGGAAGTTAATATTTAACCCCGATAATTGTTCGAACAAGCAGAACACCAGCTTCATGTTTCTAACTTTAGAGCATCTCCAACAGGCACGCCAAAAGACGCGCCCGCGCGGTAAAATCGTTTTTTAGCGCGTGCGGCCCGGTTTCGCGTGCTCCAGTGGTGGCGGCAAATTACCGCGCGCGGGAGAAAGCGGCAGCTGGCGCGATAGATTTGGCGCGCCGCTTCGCGCGCGCCTATAAAATCTGGCGCTCGCCACGCGCTCAACCACACTGCCACGTGCCCTCCTCCTCGCCACCTCGACGCTCTTTCTCGCCGCTTTCCCCGCCACCACCGCGCCACCATGCCGCCGCGCCATCGGGTTCTTCGGGCTACCGCGGCGTCCGCGAGCGCCCCTCGGGCTGGTACTCCGCCGAGATCCGGTCCGGCGACGTCCGGCTCGGCCTCAGCTCGTTCCGGACCGCGCACGAGGCGGCCCGTGTGTACGACGCGGCGGTGTGGCGCTTGGAGAGGCCCCCGTCGCAGATGAACTTCCGGGACGTCTTCACGTGCGAGCAGGCGCAGTGCCTCGCCCCTCCGCCTCGTCTCATCACCGACCAGGACCGTGCGGACCACGTGCGGCAGCAGCGCCGCCTCCTCATCGCCGAGGAGGACGAGCGAGCCATGGCGGAGTGGCGCCATCGCCACCCGGAGGACGTCGCCGCCGAGAACGAGTTCTGGGCAGAGAGGACGGCAAGGCGCCGCGCGGAGCGTGCCGACAAGGGTCGGCGCAAGGCACTGGCCTTATCGCAGTGCGATATCGTCGAGAACGGCGGACAGTCGATCTTCTCCCCCAACGATCTGCGTTGGGATGACATGTGGCTCGATACCTCGGACAACACCACCGAGGATGATGATGGTGATGATGATGACGGCTGGGAGTCATCGTAGTTTGTCTCGTTGCATCGTAGTTTTTTCTATCTAGTTGCACCGTAGTTCTATCTATCTATGCTTTGGAATTATGTAAAATATCTTTGTATCCTTTTTTATCTGTGCTATGAACTATGTATCGTTTTTTATCTATGCTAGAACTATGTATCGTTTATTTTATCTATGCAAAGTTATTAAAAAAATGTTGTAGCATGAGCGCGCGCTGTATTTTAGCGCGCCTGCTGGAGCTACGCGCGCGTGTTGCATTTTAGCGCGGCCGCTGGAGTCAGCGCTGCGCACCGCGCCAAACCTGGCGAAGGGCGCGCCGCGCGTTCAGCGCCTGTTGGAGATGCTCTTAGCCAAATCATGCTCCATGAAGATGATAGTATCATCAGCGTACTGTAGGATGGACACTCCTCCGTCAACTAAATGCGGAACGAGGCCACCTACCTGGCCGATCTGGCCATCATCCTTAGACCACCCCATCTAGTTTGTATCGGTTTTTGCCCGTTTTTCGTTGATTAACTGGGCAATACTCTTCTGCTTAATTAATCGATGAGGCAAATCTTTTGCCTCCGTTTCAAAAAAAAAGAAAAAAGAGCGCCATCCCTTCCATACACGCTCACAGCTCCACCTCCAGAGCATTCTCACAGGTGAACAAATACCGACACGTCGCTAAAATGATTTCATCTGTGTGGTTTCTTATGATCATACCCTCTCCTCTGAGATGTTTGTTTCTCTCCGCACTCTGTCGACGCTGAGCTTCGCCCATCCTGGGCGGCTTGACCCATCTCTTCGGCGGCCGATTGCATTTACCAGGGGTCGCTGCCTGCATACTTCCCTCGGGTTGCTGCATGATGGCCATCTTTCCTTTATGATGTTGGGATTTGTCCATGGATCGATCACATTAAATCACGATAAACACATGCACTATTTTTTATATAGCCAAAGGCTCGTATAGTGCCCTTGTTTTCCTCCTTATTTCTTGTTCTTCTTTTTTCTCACGGTACCAAGGTACAATGTATATCCCCTGTGTGTACATGTAGGAGCAAGCCTTCTAGCCAGTCGACCTAAGCTCGCACTTTAAGACCTACACGGACATATACATAGGGGTTGTTTGGATTGTGACTATCATTGCCATATATTGCCACATGATTTTTGCCACACTTGCTTTAGTTGAGTTGCTTAAATTGTCTGTTTGGATTGTTTTTTTTTTTTGAGTTGCTCAAATTGTTAGCCACACTTTGGCTTGTCTAAGGGAATCTTGCCATATTTTGTGTGTCTATGACATGTGGGGTTTACTGCTCATAAAAAAATTCTTGCCTTAGGTGTGGCTAGAACCAAACACCTATCTAACTTGGTCAAACTTGCTTAAGGTTAAGTGTGGCAAAGTATGGCAAGATATGGCTAGAAACCAAACGGCCCCATGAACTCCCAAACCTACATGATATTTGGCAAAATACAAACTAGGACACGTATCAGTACTATTAATCAGGACTAACAAAGCCTAAACTACTACTACACAGGACACGCCTGAATACTAGTAGTCCTAGCCGGACTCATTAATCATCTAGTACTAATATGACTTAGATTCTTAGCTGATTACAACTCAAGATTATTTTTCACATTCTCTGCTTAATCTTAACACTTTGTCTTCCATACTTCTTCTGATCTTGGTCGTTGTAGATCACCCTTGTCGACTCATCCATCTAGCAGCACGACAAGTCAAATTGTTGGCTTGGTTGTTCGCAACAATTTCTCCTTCAATTTTGACTTGACGAATTTATGGATCAATTTAATATGCATTAGATTACCCAGTCTACTAGAAACCTTGTGGAATACACCACTTGATAGACTTCACCGTCCACCTTAGCGAGATACATGCTGGCTCCTTGTGGATCATAGCACCCCGTGCACTACACCATGCACTGCAGCCTCATATGCAGACATGGTCTCATTGAAGAGACTCACCTTCACAGGTTTACCGCCCCCACATACATGAACTTGATCCTCCCGTCGAGACACATAGACGACATGGGTATACTTCATCTTCAACGCCTCCTCACGGAGACGGGCACTTGGACATGACGCCGACCGAGACGTGCTGACTCACATGACTCCTCGCCGCCGAGCGTCCGTCTCCGGCGTCGTAAGCGACCAGCGGTAGACCCACGCGAGGAGCCACGCGTCCTCGTCGGGCTCCGTTGGTACCCCTTGGCGGCGGCGGACAGAGCTCTCCGCAGCGTCCTTATCCCTTGCCCGCTGCCTCTCGCGGCGGGTGGTGCGCGCCTCCGACTCAGGCGTGCGCGTCCAGGCCGGCGGGGCGGGCACAAGCACCCACCGCTACCCACGAGGTGGAGCAGCAGACGGCGGGACCAGGGGACGGTGTAGGGGAGGCGCGGATTGCGCAGGCCTCCTGTCGGAGCTACCCCCGGGCCGGGAGGGGCCATCGCCGACGTCCGAGCTGCGCCGGTGCTATAGATCCAGAGCTGCCCCCGGTCTCCACCTTGGACCGCTCCAAGGCGATGCGGAGGGCAAGCTCATACTCCGGATCCAGCTCGCCGTCGGAGCGGCTGCTGGAGCTCGACCTTGCGCTGGATTCGCCCGAAATTGAGGAGAGTAAGTGAGCTAGGGTTTCGGAGCAATGAGCCCGATGGGGGGTTTTTGTGGGACATCCGTAGGGTCGATGGTGGGCCGGGCTTTGCAGGGCGTGCCTCGGTCGCCTCATATCCGCCTTACATTTAGAACGGATATGAGGGGTGCTAGTCAGCCCGGACGTTTGAGGCCCGTTTGAGAGCTCCGGTTGGGTGGGTATTTTGTGACCGGTCAGTGACCGGACGACCTGCCCATATGTATGAGACGGATATAGGGCGCCCGGCTGTAGATGCTCTCGATGAGGAGTGCTAAATCTGCAAAAATGGGGGCAAATCGTGTGGGTGTTGGCGGCCGGGTATCACTTGGGTCCTTTTGCTAGTCTTTGGGACCACAACATATATATCAGCAAACTAATGCTGAGGCACTTGACCAAGTATGAAATAGTTTTTGCTCATTCATGGAGTTGTATTTAGGACCTCTAAGAAAGATGATTATCCACTGTTAGTTAGTAATGTGCGTTGGCTTGGATTACTTAGTGTTGCGCGCCTAGGAGGGCAGCGCGCTTGGGATGCGGAGGAGCTATTATTGCCCAGCTCCCTAACCTAATGCGGCCGGACCGTAGGGAACCTTAGCATGGGGGACGTCCTAATCCTTTTGCCATCGCAAGGCCGGCTAATCGTACGCAGCAGGAGCAAGGGAACTCCCCTGGTTCAGGAAGGCACATGAGTCCGAACGCTATTATGAATGTGCGACCGACACTACACTATGTAGGTACCTGTGCATGCACGTGAGGTGTCGGTCGGTCCTACAAACGGCGGCAGCTAGCGAGGAGTTAACGACCGGACGTGCTACAACCTAGGGATCACTAGGCAGCTCTTTCGCTCTATAGGGATATCGGGGGGGGGGCATAGCACAATTCTTCTTGGAGGAGGTGGGTTTTGGTTTGCCTAGGTGACTGATCCTGCCATAATATACTCCCGCCAATTCTATTGCACCGGCAACCAAAGTCGAACATACATACGACGATCTTCATGCGTGAAGGGACGGGAGGAAAGAAAGGGCGGTAGATGATAATGCGAAAGGGCTATAAATTATATCTGATAACCTGTAAAATTTAATTTTATATATAGTGATGTATGGCAACCAATGTACCTATCTGTAGTTGAACAGAGTGCATTCAATTAGTCAGTTGATTGATTCATTGTACAGTACGGTGTATAAAGCAAGTCCTTTCATTTAGTTATTCTGAGGCTACGAGTGGCACGAGAAATTATAGTTAAGCACCACTACAAACAAAAGTCAAGGGCATTAGGCCATCTCACTCAAACCTCCCACATCCGTCTGGACCGCGAAAGTCATCCAACATGGTTCTGTATCAATGGTTCAGACGTACTTTCTCCCTTAAACCGAAGACAAACGTGGGGAGGGGGGCTTTGCGGGAGTCCGTGCCGCTGCCAAGCCCGCTTTTGATTGCCCCGACTAGCGAAAAATCCCCCCCCTCCCGCGCATGCTTCTCGCCCGAAACGTTCAGCGCTGGTCCAGAGCGCCAGTGCCCGCATTGATGCCCGGTTAGAGCGGACGCGACCGCTCACTGGCGCCGCAATTGGTGCGCCGGCCGAGAGAGTGTTGCATGCGCCACTTCGGGGTGCAGGCAACTGTTGCGCGTTCAAACGACACGACAGCCGCTCGTCCGTCCATCCGTCTACCGCCCACATTGATGGCACGCGGTTGCCCATGCGTCTCCTCTGGCTCCACCCGTTCGTCCTTCTGTCGCCTGCCATTGCTATATAAACCGCTAGCCCGACCATAGTCGCCGTCATCCGCCTCCGATCCCTCTCTGCACCACTCCCATCATGGATTCCTCCCCTGCCAAAGCCCTCTGGGACGGGCTGATGCCGGACCTGAAGAAGGCGTTGGCCGCCATTGCCACTGGCTGGCTGGCTGTGAGGCAGCCGGAGGATGAGGACATCCCAATGGTGGACGCGGCCGACAACCAGCTGGCGCCACCTCCTCGTCCTTCGTGCGACCCTCTCCTTCTCTGAGCCACCCTCGCCAGTGCACTGCACCATGACCATCGGCGAGGCCAGTGCCCGTTATATGGACATGATGCGGGAGGAACGAGAGGAGCAGTTCCGAAAGGCGTAGGCCGACGCCGCCTACAACCACCACCTCCTCCAGGAGCACCTGCAGGCAGAGGAGCAGCTCAACGCCGGCAGAGAGATCGCGCCAGACATGGGCATAGCAGAGTAGGTGGCGTTGCTCGAGTCCTACTGCTCCGCCTGCGAGATCCGCCTCACCCGTTGGAGGTACCGCCAACGGGTTGCGGAGGTGGCGGCCGACTTCAAGGAGGGGACGAGGCGGGCGAGGCGGTGTTCAGCGAGACCAACGACGATGAGGACATTGCTAAGGCCGCGCCCCACCACCACGACCACGAAGCCGGCAATGTCCGTGTGCAACGCCGATAGCGAGGAAGAGTAGTGCATGGTAGGTCACCGTCGCTCGGGTCCCAGGAAGGCCACCGCTCCTCCCCTCCCGTCGTCGCTAAGCTTGGTGGGCTCAACATTGGCGGCCGATTAGCTGGTTGGCGACGATGTGAAGGCGGGCATCTTCACTTCTCGGGTCTCCGGAGGCGGTGGTTACGTAGGCGGAACTGGAGAGCGCCGAGGTGGAGCTGGAGAAGGAGAAGCTTCACTTCTCGGGGCTCATGGCCGGACACGGGGAATGGGCACCGGTGACCATTTAGATTAGGTATTAATTATACCACCAGAGCCGGATAGTTGATGTAAATGTTATGAAATCCGTCATGTTTATATGCAATCCGGCCGTGTTTTAACGGATTTGGTCCGGTTAGTTTAAATTGTTGGCCGGATGTATGCGGACAGCGTTGGATGGCGGCATCTCGCATCCATGTCTGTGAACTGATCCCCCTATCCACGAACGAATACGAGAGAAAATTTACGGGTTGCCGTTGAAGATGCACTTAGAAAAAAAAAGCTAACAAAAGAAACATTGTCTAGTATGCATGTACGTACTGAATCCTTTGCCATGAAGGACTTAATTTACCATGTTTATCACATCTGGCCATCTAAAAAAAATTGGAATGCTTGAACGTAGTCACCTGAACACACGTTAATAGATCATGCATCACCCCTGCACAAACTTAGATCTGCCCAAGGTGCATCTTTGGCACTGTAATTCCTTATTGAAGTATAGTTGATGTGTCACCAAATACATGTGCCTAAGGCTGCACTTGTGACTCCAAATTCTAAATGGTAAAAGAGTGGAGAGAGTGAGTACTACCTATCCTCCTCATTACAAAACTAGGCCATCTGAATTCTGAAATACCACGAAAGTTTAAAGCTTGTCAACAAAAATTAACTAATAGTGCAGCAGTACAATTGTACCTGTGAAAACATCTCTGTAAACTAGGGCCAGCAGACTAAGGCATAGCCTAGTCGCGGGAAGGGGTTGATGCCTTCCCACCCACTCAGATTCAAGGCATGGTACTTGCAATTTGGGTTTGTTGCATCAATTATACTGTAGGGGTTTCCTTACAGTCTTTTTATAAAAAAAACATCTCTGTAAACTGTTCTTGCCACAAAAGGAGAAGCTTCTAAATCCGAGGTAGTAAAACAACCTTCATGAAATAACATAACAATAAATAAGTACTAATGAACATGACCTTTAGGTTGTTAGGACAAGTATCGTACTTAAGCTCAATGATTTTAAATTCAACAACACACACTGTGCTTCTGTTTGCTTCACGCAAACCCTGTAAAGGAAAAAAACAAAATAACGAGACTGTAAAGCAAACAAACACAACTCTGCAAACATAACTACACCTATCCAGTTCAGTTATTTGTACTCCCTCCATCCAATAATGAAAAACATTTTTTTGACACTAGTGTAGTGTCAAAAACGTCTTACATTATGGGACTAGTACATAAAGATTTATTTGGAATTTCTGTAGAATTTTGCAGGAGGGAATAGTAACTAAAGTTCATGGAGATACCATGAGGAACCATAAGCGGCCGCCCTTCTACAATGATTCAACTTGTTGCTGGAAGGTTTACATGTTAATCTAGAGTCACCAATTGCAGTTTAGATAGACTGAATATAATGGACGGTGTAACAACTCCAAAGTTTAGTTACACCTTGACTGATACTTTTTTTTGAAAAGGAGAAAAGCCTCCAGCCTCTGCATCAATCAATGTATACAATCATATTATTAAAAAGTAGCGTAACAAAGCTTAGATCCACAAATAGCTCACAACCTGAGCGCAAGTCGAAAGACAACATATAAAAAAGAATAGGCTACAATGCCTATGCACCTAGCCTATTATTACCTCACCATCAAAATCGGCTGAAGATAGCCCATGCTACCGTCCCCCAACGGTTGCACCCAATAATCAAAATTAGTGAAGTTTGTCCTATCAAAAATTAAATCATTTCTAGTGTTCCATATAGCCCAAAATAGTGCACATATCCCTATCCGAATATGTTTCGCTATATGTATGTCCACTCCATTAAGCCACATCCCAAATAACGTGTTTATGCTCATTGGGGATGAACGTTAAAAGCTTTATGTATTGAGCGCCATGATAATTTTGCAAGTGGACACTCGAGAAAGAGGTGTTTAATCGTTTCATTTTGATCACAATAACGACATCTGGGATTATCAACCCAACTTTTTTGCACCAAGTTATTTTTGGTCAGTATGACTCCTTTGTGTACGAACCACATGAAGATTTTAATTCAAAGCAGAACTTCAATGTTCCTTATATGCAATGACCTTGACAATGGCCCGGAATCAATTAAGTCCAAATACATAGATTTCACTGAAAAGGATCCATTTGTAGCTAACTTCCAGTAAATCGTATCAACATGGTCCGATAGTTGAACATCCATCAACCTGCGGACCAGGTGCAACCAAGCGTTCCAACGTTCCCCCACTAGGGATCTCCTAAATTGGATATTAAGCGGTACCAAATTTAATACTGTGGCGACATAATCCTCCTTACGTTGCATAATATTATATAAAGAAGGATATTGCAAAGCCAAGGGTGTCTCGCCTAGCTATGTATCCTCCCAGAATCTAGTAGTGGTATCATTACCTACTACGAACTTCACCCATTGGAAGAAGGTTACCTTTGTCCTCATTAACCCCTTCCAAAAAGGTGAGTCCGTAGGCTTACCGGTAACCTAGGCCAATGTCTTAGAGTGTAGATACTTATTTCGCAAGATATGTACCCACATACCCTCGGTCTCGACAGATAGCCTATACAGCCATTTACTAAGCAAGCATCTATTCTTTACTTCTAAATTTTTGATCCCTAACCCACCTTGGTCCTTTGGTCTGCAAATAATATCCCATCTGGCCAATCTGTACGATACTGATTGTTATGTTTTTTATGAACAAAGATTGCATTCGTCAAAGGGAAAGAACCAAGTTGCACAAAGTCTATTATGAATACAGAAGTCTAGTTACACCTTGACTGATACTAATTGTCATGTTTTCTACGAACAAAAACCGCATCCGTCAAAGTGAAAGAACCGAATTATAACAATCAATCTAGAACACAAGCAAATGGTTCAGGAGTTTCCACATAAAACTCCCTAAAGACAGGAAATCAACCTTAGGGCACCATTAGGGAGTGAGCATATGTGAGTCTTAATATAAAGTTCTGAATTAATGCATCTCTGGAATATATACATACATATATATAGGCTTTTTAGGTAATATGTATCCTATTTTAAGCATACTCTTTTTTACGTATAATTTATGTACGCATTTCATAAATACAATAAAAACTATGGGCTTATATGTAATTTTTTCGTGTAACTTGCGTTGAAATATCTTAGATATAGTATATGAAGATATATATAGGGTAACGATATTCTCAGCGCGAGTGTACAATAGCTTATTCTACACCCCCAGTAACGGTATGTACAAAATCTAGTAAAATACTATAAAATGTAGTAAATATGAAATATGTTTTTTCAATACAAGTTTTTAATTTACTACATTGTCAAAACAATTATTATATTTTGTATGCTACGTTACTATATTTTATATAGAGCGTTAGTGGATTAGCATAAATTTTCACAGATCACTGGTACCTCCATTGGGTTGTTCTAGATCATTCCATGGAAGTATTCCTCTCTAACAACCAATATTGAGGATCTCAACTTTTTCAAAGCCTATGACCACCAACCCGCATCGAACATCGATGCAAATATATAAGGAAAATTATGGACTTATGGAACCACACAAAGCCATTTTGTGGGCATTAGTAGGATGGAACAGAACATATGATGAGAACTCCAATTACATTATTTAATTAAAAAACATCGAACAACACACCAATTTTAATAAAATAACGGGCATGTACTCATCTGTAGCAGTATCGCTTCCATCAGTATACAACAATTTTAGGCTAATAAAAGAATATGTAAGATACATAAGAGCAACTCCAACCGAGCGACCCATTTCGTCCGCCCACTTCCATCAGAAGACGGCACGAGGAGGAGGGGGAGCGCGCCTGCCTCGCCGCAATGCCGCCGCCGTAGCAGACGCCAGATGAGGCTCCCCTGCGGCCTGTCAAGCCATGTTCGGTTGGCTGGGCCGCCTCCCGTCTTTATCGACCTCACCGGCGATGACAACGACGCCGGCAAGGGAAAGGGCAAGCCAGTCTACTAGGGCAGCGTGCAGGCATTCATTAGAGTTTTTTAATGCTCAGTTATGTTTAAGTGGACTTTGGCCTGTGTTTGACCGGATTTGACCGGTCATTTATGTATAATTATGCTAATTTAAGTCAGTTTTGGCCACGTCAGCAAAAATAGGTATGCCACCCGTTGGACGCATCTGCCGACCCAAATAAAAAAGTGGACGCGCACATCCGGCTGGCCGACCCAAACGGACGAAAAGCGGACAAAGCGCACGTCCGTTTGGGTCGGTGCATTGGAGTTGCTGACTGCTTGTATAGCAAAAAACGAAGAAAGCTTTTTTTGTTTGTAGAACATGACAAGTACATCTTTTTATGTTTCAGAAGAAAGCACTGGACCACCATTATTTATCAGAATTTCCTCATGTTTTATCTCACAAAAACACAGTCAACAGTGGTAGCACATTAGCACACAAATCCCTTGCATTCTAAACCGAGCACCACGTAGTAATTTGTCATAGTAGGAGAACATCTCAAAGAGAGTTTATGAAGGATGGTACAAAACCGCGAGAGTAATCCGTTTAGGCTTTTGCCATTTCACGGCATTTCTGTAACGATACTCTTTTCTTAATTAATAAAAATGACAATTTTTTTGCCTAGTTTCAAAAGAAAAGATGGTACAAAATCAAATAACTAATTAAAGATTACTAGATAGGTAGATGACAAAGACCAGTGACACAGATGACTACATTGCCCATAAAGAGAAAGCCAGGAAGAGGAAATATACCCAAAAAAATCAGTAGAGTAGAATGGAGAAGAATGGCCTCACTACGGGCTCAGGTTCACCTATCTGGAAGCTGTGAGGCTGGCATGATCACCACACAGGCTCATGTTTTATGCATTTTTTTATAATCTTGGTGAACAGTACATACGGCAATAAACTACTTTGAGAAAATATAATTATGACAGTATATCGTGAGCACCATAAGTGAAGCCACGGGTAATTTGGATTTCCCATGGGCCACAAAATACGACATGGGATTCACGTACAGATGAAAGTGTTACATAAAGAAAATGTTTGACTACAAATGTACGTGTCATGTGAATTTAAAGTTACCTATAACTCCAATTAATAGTGTATATGCAATGTCAATTTAAAGTTGCGTACAACTCCAATTCATAGTATTTTTCATGTCAATTTAACTACGTATCCGATTTTTTACGAACAAGACTTAGAGATTGACCCTGTCTAGCTAAGTTGTGGGTCAGTAGTTAACATGGATGAGAAAAAACATCACCACATCCTATTCTCTCATTTTCATGACAATGATAGCAAGAAAAAAAAAGACATTCATAAACAAACAAAAAGATGGGAATTTTATCGCTACCTAGCTCTCTTGTCCGTTGAGACGACACAAGGATCTAATGCCGACAAAAAGATGGAAACAAACATTCATAAACAAACAGATTTTTCTTTTCTTTCTTTTTTTCTTCAGTTTTTCGGTTTCATCTTTTTTGCTTCGGGTTTTCTTGTTTCTTTGGTTCCCTTTCTTTTCTTGCACTGGTTTTTTTTTCTTATTTATAGTTTTTTTCTTGGTTTTCCTTCGTTTCCTCATGGATTTTCACAGTTTTCTTTCTTTTTTTAGGTGTTTATGTCTTCGGTTTCTTCGGTTTTCACCATTTTTCCTTCAATTTTGTCTGTTCCTTTCTCAGTTTTCATCAGTTAATTCTCTCGGTTTTTATACACCTTTTTATATATCTAGTATATTTTTATAACACATGTTTAACATTTCCTAAATACAAGATAAACATTTTTTGAATACATGGTCAATTTTTTTGCAAACATTTAATGTTTTAAATGCTTCATTAACCTTTTTTAAATTTTTTGAATACATGCTCAACATTTTATCAAATACAAGTTTAACAATTTCACATTTTTCAAAAACAAGTTTAACAATTTTACATGGTCAACATTTTTTTGATAGACATTTAACATTTTTCAAATTCTTGATTTTTTTTCAACTTCAAGATTAACATTTTTTAATATATGATCAACAATTTCTTTGTATACATTTAACAATTTTTGAATGCTTAATTAACATTTTTCTAATAAAAGTTTAGTTTTTTTAATACAATACAAGATTAATTTGTTTTGATTACAGCTCACCATTTTTTCTATACACATTTAATTTCGAATGCTTGATTAACAGTATTCATATACTTGTTTAACATTTTTTTCAAATGCTTGATTTACATTTTTTAATACATGATTAAATATTTTCACACACATTGTATATTATTTATATACATTTTTTTCATATACATGAGGAACATTTCTCTATACACATTTAACATTTTAAAATGCTTTGTTAACTTTTTTTCCAAATCTGCTAATTTACAGTTTTTAAATATATATATTTATTTATTTGAAGTAAGCTAAAGTAAAAAATTAAAAACTAAAAAATACAAAGAAACATGTATGTGGTCTCCCACGCGTCTGAGCTGGCCCATCAGGCAATCCCTTGACGCGAGGCTTCCCTACGTCTGGCTCTAAGTGAGACATAGGGGCGCCCAGTTTAGCCGGTTGTGCTTCATGATGCCGGCCCAACCTAGTGAGCTTTTCTAGAATGAGCTAGGACCACTCTAGGCCAACTAGACTGACTCGTCGTCTTGGGCCTACCCGAGGGATCCCCGTTAACGATGGCAAGAGATCATAACTCAAGTGCTAAAAAAAGCCTTTAAAAAACTCAAGTACTCAAAAAAGGAAGAAGACCACAACTCACTGTTAGTGTGTTGGTTAGGGCATCTTCAAGGAAGACATGTGTCCGACCGGACATATTTGTTCAATTTTGTAATCCAATAGGGACCCTTGTTGGTCCGCGAAGTAATCCAAACGTCCGTTTTTAGCAAAAGTGAGAGAAATATAGGGGAGCTATGCCGGAGTTCGGACATCCACTTGACTAACCAAAAGCCTTTGTCTGGTCTTCCTCTTTTTTCTCTCTCTCTTCACATGCATGACCCCCTCTCTTTCCTCTCCTCCCAAGTGGACACTAAACCACAAATATTCCACCGCATGCATGGTCACCATCTACTTTTTCTCCTCTCGACCAGATACTTTGTGATTAACATTGGACGTGTCACTGCGGCATCATGTCCGCGGACCACGTCCGGACACAAAAACAGACATATACCGAAGACATTTGCAGGTCAGGGTTGGAAATGCACTTAGTTGTTTTTGGAACTATACTCCTTGTATACTACTCCCTCAGTATTATATACTTCTTTTTAAAGATTTTAATATAGACTGATTTTAGAGTATAGATTTACTTATTTTGCTTTGTATGTAGTGCGTATTGAAACCTCTAAAAAGGCTTTTATTTAGGAGCGGAGGAAGTATTTCCTAGGTTATGATAGATGAGCTTTCAGTCATGGTTGTCACAAACTTTTGTGTAGTACTTCATCCGTCCCAAAATAGATGACTCTACTTTGTAATAACTTTAGTATAAAGTAGTATAAAGTTGTATCATCTATTTTAGAACGGAGGGAGTACTGAGTATTATATTGAGTTAAAGAATGTTTTGGCTGACTTATGTACAAATACGCCCATGACGTCCGTGTTCGATTTAACAATACGTAGCACCGATACGCCCAGGAAGTGCCGTGTCGCCGTTCCGGACGGCTCCGATACGCCGATACGGCCGATACGCCTTGGATACGCGTGTCAGAGAAGTATCCCGTTTTTTTATTTATAAACAAAAAGAAAAAAAATGCTGATACGGCAGCGACACGCTCGTGACACTGCTGGGACACGGCGAGCGACCGAGCGCAGCCCCGAGCAAGCCCAATAGCCCATGACCACGTAAACCTAATCTCTCTCTCGCACTCTGTTCGACCGCATGAGGAAGGGATCGAGGGCACTCGCCGCCGCCGCCGCCCTGCAGTGGCTCGTCGCCGCCGTCCACACAGCCTGGAATCGCCTCTCCGCATCGAGTCTTCTGCGCCGCCGTCGCAATGTAAACAAATCTCCCTGAGCACCAAGTGATGTCTGATGCGTGCTTGCTGTATGCTTGCCTGCTTGTTCGATTATTGCTTGGCTGTGCTTGCTGGCTTCCGTTGTACTAGTACACCGAGAGAAATAGCTGCACAAAGGAGGCTATCACTTCTATCTATTGCTGCTTATTGATGTTTGTTGGATAAAATTGCTTGCTGATGTTGATGTATTTTCTATTTTGCGTACACTATGAGGAGTTGAGGACCTGGATCATTCAAGACAAAAGAAAAAGAGGCTTGGAGGCAACCAGGCAACTAATGGAGTCGAGGACATTTTGTTATGTTGGTTTTTATTACATGTCACTTTCATTAATTATTTATATATACTCGACGTATCGCATATTGCTGTTTCTAGAAATTGCCGTATCCCGTATCGCCGTATCGGTGTCGCCGTATCGGTGCAACGTAGTTTAACATGTCAACCAACAGCATTCTCCCCTATAGCCGTCATACCTCAAAAGTCAAAGACACCATTTTGTACAGTAGTGCAAGCTTGCACAAAGTCAACTTCACCGTCGATCAATCTAATTCCTTGAGTTAAAAGCTGGTTATATACTCCATTTGCTACCGAGTTTCTTATCCAGCCGGCTCGATTCAAAAATGTTAGTGGCGTCAGTTGGCCGGTCAGCCAAGCCTATCCACATCATACAAGAGCTAGGAAGCTGCGTATCAGTGAGTCTAGCTCGAGACCGAAACCATTACTTTCCATCCATCCACCATAATGGCGGTGGCGTCGACTCTGCCTGGGCAGCTCGTGGCGGTGGCCGCTCTTCTTGCGCTGTCCGTCGCCATGACGGCGTCGGCATCGGCGTCCCCTGCGCCTGCGAACCGGAGCCGCCGCTGCTACAAGCATCTATTCAGCTTTGGCGACTCTCTCATCGACACCGGCAACTCAATGGTCAACTCCACTCCGCCGGGCCCCGTCCTAAAGCTGCCTACGGTGAGACCTTCTTTGGCCGCCCCACCGGCCGCTGGTCCGACGGCCGCCTCGTCGTCGACTTCATCCGTAAGTTCTTCGATGGCGGTCAACATCTTAGTACGCATTTGTTTTTAGTAAAAGGGATTTCTCTTCGATTTCATTGACGCAAAGGCAAGTAGATGTCTTGTTACATCTTAAGGAGATGTTTGGCTACAGAAATGGTAACAGTAATGTTAACATAATCAGATCACACCGTTTAAGGAGGTGTAATGAGTTTTTTCCAAATTTGTTTGGTTCACGGCAGTAAAGGAATTGCTTACCATCTCTGAATCTCGCTGGCCAGCATGCTCACCATAAATGGCCTGATCTTGCTCGGCCCCAGCCGCCCAAGATATCAAGCGCCGCCGGCCGTCCTCGAAAATCAAGCGCTGCCAGCCGTCCCAGAAATCAAGTGCCGCCGTCCGTCCCAGAAATCAAGCGCCGCCGGCCACTCGGAAGAGGTTGATGGAGGAAGAAGAGGTCGACTGGAAATCGGGAGATGGGCCTTGTTGCTCCCTGACGGCGGCTTCAATGGTTCATCCTCGCTGTTCCCGGCGACTGGTGTGGCGTGGTCATTCGCGGCGGCTGGAACAGGAGGAGATGACCGAGGGGAGGCGGCGGCGCTGGACTCGAAGGGGGGGGGGGGGCACCGCGCTCAACTTGAAGGGGGATCGAGGGAAGGCGACGACGCAGGGCAGATCGGGGAGAAGAGGGAGTCGTGGAGGAGGAGGAGGGCAGGAGCGCTCGGGGGAGTCGCTGGTAAGGAAACCGGTACCGGGGGGGTGGGGGTATCGACGGATAGCTAGCCTGGACCTGATTACGGAGGGACGCAATTACGTAGGGCTGTTGCCAAACGCACGTAACGAATTCCGTTTACACCGTAAACAGGTGACGGGCCAAAAACGCTGAAACTGTGGAAGGTTATGCAACTCACGATATATTGATCGGGTGCAATATGCACTTATATATAAGTACAAAGGGGAGCCACGTCCTCAACTATACATGGAAGGAGGAGGGCTTGTTGTACAAGAAATACGCATGCAATATCTACATCTCAACACCCCCGCAGTCGAAGCGGCACCATGGTCGACGCAAAGACTGGATCGGAACTCCTCGAAGGACGCGGTAGACAATCCCTTGGTCATGATGTTGGCAAATTGTTGGGATGTAGGGACATGTAGCACGCGTACGTGCCCAAGAGCTACCTGCTCCCGAACAAAGTGGATATCAATCTCAATGTGCTTGGTGCGTCGATGATGAACCGGGTTGGCGGGAGAGGTAGACCGCAGAAACGTTGTCACAGTAAACAATCGTGGCCTTGTCAACCGGAGACAAGAGCTCATGCAGAAGCTGACGAAGCCAGGAACACTCGGCGACGATGTTGGCCACGGCGCGGTACTCCGCTTCAGCGCTGGAGCGGGAGACAACGGGCTGCCGCTTGGACGACCAGGAGATGAGCGATGGTCCAAGGTAGACGCAATAGCCGGAGGTCGAGCGGCGCGTGTCGGGGCAGCCGGCCCAATCAGCGTCAGAATAAGCCGTCAAGTCCAGAGAGGACGAAGCCTGAACTGACAACCCAAAATCCAAAGTGCCACGGATATAGCGCAGAATGTGTTTGACCGCGGTCCAGTGAGCATCACGAGGAGCATGCATATGGACCACCTGCTGCACAGCGTACTGGAGCTCCGGACAAGTAAGAGTGAGGTACTGAAGAGCACCAACAATCGACCTGTAGAATGAAGCATCTGAAGCGGGAGAACCATCTGTGGCAGAGAGCTTGGCCTTCGTATCAACAAGCGTGGCAGCCGGTTTGCAGTTAAGCATCCCGGCACGGTCTAGAAGCTCATGAGCATACTTCCGCTGATGAAGAAAGAAGCCATCTGCTCGACGAAGAACCTCGATCCCGAGGAAATAGTGCAGAGGACCTAAGTCCTTAATGGCAAACTCAACACGAAGACGATCAGTGAGCTGTCGAAGAAGAGCAGTCGAGCATGCTGTCAAGATGATGTCGTCGACATAGAGCAACAGGAAAGTAGTAGCATCGCCCTGGTGGTAGACAAACAGTGAAGCATCGGAGCGAGTGGAGCGGAAGCCAAGCTGATGAAGAAACTTTGCGATGCGCTGGTACCAGGCGCGAGGAGCCTGCTTAAGCCCATACAAGGACCGAGAGAGCAAGCACACATAATCCGGAGAAGACTCATCAATGAATCCCGTGGGCTGCTGACAGAACACCTGTTCCTCAAGATGACCATGAAGGAAAGCATTAGAGACATCCATCTGATGCACAGGCCAAGAGCGGGACACCGCTAGCTGAAGGACAGTCCGAATCGTCCCCGGGCTTAACCACCAGGGCAAAAGTGTCGGTGAAGTCAACACCGGCGCGCTGACGAAAGCCACGAACAACCCAACGCGCTTTGTGGCAGTCGAGGGTGCCATCGGGATGAAACTTGTGCTTGAAGACCCACTTCCCGGCAATAATGTTGGCATGAGGGGGTCATGGGACAAGCTGCCAAGTGTGATTGCGCTGCAAGGCGTCGAATTCCTTCTTCATGGCTGCAAACCACAAGGGGTCGCGAAGCGCAGCACGAGCGGAGGCCGGCAGAGGCGATGGTGATGGCGCGGACGTCGAAGCCACACAGGTGTACTCCTCCGAGGAGTACCGGGTACTCGGCCGGAAGACACCCATACGGGACCGAGTGACGGAGCCGGCGGGTGGTGGAGGCACAGCAGCCCGATGGACCCAGCTCCAGGAGGGGCAGCAGTCGGCGAAGGTGCAGCCGGAGTCGGTGAAGAAGCCGGTGACGAGGCTGGCGAGGCCGATTGGGTGGCCGCAGAGGCCGGCGAGGCCACCGCAGGGGCCGGCGAGACCAGCGGAGCCGGTGAGGCCGACGGGGCCACCAAGGCCGGCGAGTCCGGCGAGGCCGGCGTAGACGCCGGAGGGGCCGTCGGGGCCGGGGAGGCCGGTGGAGACGCCGACGAGGCTGGCAAAGAGGGTGCAGCCAGGGAGGCAGCAGACGGCAGCCGTAACACCGTACGGCCGAGGGGCGCACCACGCCGCGGCAGAGAGCCGAGGCGGACAGTGTCGGGCGAAAGAGAGCCGGGCGCCGAAGGAGAATCCACCTGTTGTTCCTGTGTAAATGGGAAACAAAACTCGTCAAAATAAACATGCCGTGATGTGATGACACGGTGAGCAACCGGATCACAGCACCTATAGCCCTTGGTGTTAGCCGGGTAACCGAGAAAGACACACGGGAGGGAACGAGGGGCAAGTTTATGAGGGGAAGTGGCGGCGGTACTCGGGTAACAAAGACAACCGAAAATACAAAGGCCGTCATATGAGGGTGGAGATCCGAAGAGAGATGGTCTGGTGTAAAGTTCCAGCGGGTGCGACACGGACGAAGGTTAATGAGGAGGGTGGCAATAGCGAGAGCATCAGGCCAGAAGCGGGAAGGCATGTAGGCATGGAATAAGAGGGTACAGACGCAATCATTTAGAGTGCGAAGAATGCGTTCAGCCCGACCGTTCTGCTGTGAAGTGTAAGGGCATGTGAGTTGGAAAATGGTGCCATGGGTGGAGAGAAGGTTGCGGATGGTGGTGTTGTCGAACTCTTTCCCGTTATCCGTTTGCAAGGCGAGGATGGGACGACCAAATTGTGTAGACACATAAGAGTAGAAGGCGGTAAGGGTGGCAGCAACTTCGGACTTCTTACGCAAAGGAAAGGTCCACACAAAGTGAGAGTAGTCATCTAAGATAACAAGGTAATATGAAAAAACAGTATTACTAGCAACGGGAGAGGTAACTCAAAAGGTAACACGCAACTGTGGATGAAGTACTAAAGGGAAGGCGAACATGTTTGCCCAGACGGCATGCGTGACAAGAGTGCGCATCCGTTTTATTACATGTAAACGAAAAATCCCTAATTATTTGACGAAGTGCGTTGGAGCTACGATGACCAAGACGGGCGTGCCAAAGATCGACGCCGGCAGAAAGAGCAACTGGTCCAGCAGGTGTGGATAATGGAGGCTGGACGGAGTACATATCGTCAGGGCTGTCACAGTGGTGAAGAACCATCCGGGTGAGGGCGTCCTTAACAGAAAAACCAACTTCGTCAAATTCCACAGTTACAGAGTTATCACGAGAAAGTTTACGAACACAGACTAAGTTCTGAATAAGTTCAGGAGACACAAGAATATCATTGAGATAAAGTGGTCAAGAGGTGGAGGGAAAACTAGCGGAACCAATATGAGTGATAGGAAGACCAGTACCATTACCGACAATGATACGAGAGGAAGTGTGAATAGGAGACGCGGAAGAGAGGTTACCCGGATAAGCGGCCATATGTGATGATGCACCAGTGTCCATGAACCAGTCGCCACCGCCGTTATAGGCCCCGGTCGGAGGCTGTTGATGAAGTGCAGCGAGTAGGATCGGGTCGTAGGAGACCGGTGAGGGGTAGCCCGAGTAGCCGGTCACTCCAGCGCTAGGGTTTGGCCTGCCATAGCCAACCGGGGCGGGGGAAGTAGGGCTGCGGGGCAACCGAGCCTGATTGCTGACCGGCGAAGAAGGCCTGATGACCGGAGGGTCCGGGCCCGAGGAGACTCGGAGCGGAGGGGGCGTGGCACGGGCATGGTGTAGGCGTGCACGAACCCTGTCCAGGGGTTGTGGCCGCCCCCCCCCCCCCCAAGGCGGTGTCGGCTGTTGCAGTTGAGGTGGCCCGGCGCGTGACTGCTGCTGCTGCTGCTGGCCTTTGCCGCGGCCACGGTGCCGCTGGCGCGGCTGTTATTGATGCTGCGGCGGCGGGTGTTGGGGAAGAGCTGGAGCACCAGGGGGCCGCGCTTGGAACGGGGTGCCGTAGGCACCAGCCGGCGCGGGAGGAGCCGGCGGCCGAGGCGCCTGGAAGGGCGCCGGAAAGCCGGGAGGCGCACCCCCGGGTGCAGGACCGCCGCGCGAGTAGCCGGCGGCGAAGGCAGTGTGAACGGCATGGGAGCGAAGATGCTTCAACCGGCGTTCCTCGAGACAGAGATATGCCACCGCCCGCTCGTAGGTAGGGTTCGCCATGAGGGTGAGGTTGGAGGCGGCGTTGCCGAGATCCTCATTGAGGCCGGCGGTGAGGGTGGAGAGGAGCAGCTCGTCGCCCACCTTGAAGCCGATATCGTTGAGCTCGTCGGAGAGGGTCTTGAGGCGCATGCAGTAGTCATCGATGGAGGAGTCGTTTTGGTGACAGCCGAAGAACTCTTGCTGCAGGAAGACGATCCGTTGGAGCTTGTTGTCGATGAAGAGACCGATGATCTTGTTCCACACCGAGCACGCATCATCCTTGTCGCGGACGACGGTGTGGAAGATGTCCTTAGACACGGTGAGGAAGAGCCACCTGACAATGGTGGCATCGATGACCAGCCAGTCGGCATCGCGGTTCAGGACGAAGAGGTTGGCGGTGCCGTCGATGTGATCCTGCAGGTTATACTCACGAAAAAGGAGATTGAAGTATGTTTTCCAGGCATAAAAATTTGCCTCTTTGTGGGAGAGGATGACCGGAACGCGACGTTCGATGGGAACATCACGGATGTAGGCAGGATCGGGAAGGGTGGCGGCGGAGGAACCGGCAGAGAAGTCGAAGGGGTTCGGCGGGCGGACGACCGGAGGAGTGGAGGCGGCGGACCGGTTGGACAGGTCAAAACCAGACATGGCACTGGTGTGGCCGGGGTAGGGTTAGGGTTTGTGGTGGCAGCGGGCGGCCGGGTTGCGGCGTGGGTTAGGGTTTAGGTGGCAGCGGGGTGGGGTGGAGGGAGGAGATCGCGAGGCAGGGGGCGGGTGGTTACGGCGGCGGCAGGGGAGCCGGCGACGCGCGGGGAGGGCTACGGCGGCGACGAGAGGTTCGGCGGCGCGGGCGTAGCGAAGGAGCTAGCGGTGGCGGCTTAAGAAGCGGCGGCGACGCGGCTAGGGCAGGGAGGATCGAAGGGAGGCTGATACCATGTGGAAGGTTATGCAACTCACGATATATTGATCGGGTGCAATATGCACGTATATATAAGTACAAAGAGGAGCCCCATCCTCAACTATACATAAAAGGAAGAGGGCTTATTGTACAAGAAATACACATGCAATATCTACGTCTCAACAGAAACAAACACCTCCTTAGTACATCACATGATACATGATAATTGGCACATGCAGTGGAGAGGCTGGGATTCCCGTACTGGCCGGCGTACCTGCAGGCGGCTGCCGGGAAGTCACCGGCGAAGGAGTTCCTGTACGGCACAAATTTCGCTGTGACGGCCGCCACGGCATTGAGCCAGGATTTCTTCATCAAGAAGAACCTCAGCATCGACCTTCGTCCCCGGATCCCCCTTTACTCCTTGGGCGTCCAGATCGGCTGGTTCAAGAAAGTGCTGGCCACGCTCGGCACCACGGACCAAGGTAACGTGTAGCTACAAAATCGGTGGCATGCGTGGTGCCATGGCTACCCAAACGCACTGACCATGAACGTATGCAGAGAGGAAGGAGGTGATGGAGAGCTCGCTGTTCCTGGTAGGGAAGATTGGCGTCAACGACTACCACCACCCCTTCCTGCAGAACAAGACGCTCGAATGGGTCAGACCCCTCGTGCCCCAGGTCATCAGGTCCATCGCTCTGTCCATCGAGGCCTTGTTCGAGCTCGGCGCCAAGACCATGTACGTGCCGGGCATCTTCCCGCTAGGGTGCACCCCGCAGTACCTCGTACTCTTCCCCGGCGACGACCGCGACCCTGCCACGGGCTGCCTCCGGTGGCTCAACGACCTCATCGTCATCCACAACCACATGTTAAAAGCCAAGCTCGACGAGCTCCGCCGCCGCCACCCCGGCGTGTCCATCACCTACGTCGACTCCTACGACAACGTCCTCGGCCTCATCAGCAAGCCGGTGGAGAACGGCTTCGGCGTGGAAACGGTGCTGGAGGCATGTTACCCTCTCTTAAGCCTTGGGCCGGCGGCGGCTGTGCCGTGCTCGGACCCGTCGAGGTACGTGTCCTTCGACGGCCTGCACATGACCGAGGCAGCGTACAAGATCATGGCCAGCGGGCTGCTCGACGGCCCGTTCGCCACGCCGCACATCATGTCCACATGCAACCACACCTCTAGACCTGCGTGTGTGCACCCAAAAAAACCTGCGTGCGTGCACCTTAAAAAAAACTAACACGCACTTCGTCTCGTCCTTCTTTACTTGTGGTAAACTCATTTTTATCTTTTTTTAGGGAAACTCATTTTTATCTAGGATGTTATTGTAGTTGGTTGTTTCGTTTTTGGTTTATCTATGTTGACTTGGGCAGTTGGGCTTCAGTTATGTTTTCTTTGTGTTTGTTTTTCATTCGTATATTGTGTCCGGCTGTTGTTCAAGACTGTATTTGTTTTAAGAGGAGAGTGAAGTTTGATCATTGCCTGGTTGTGGTGTTCTTGTACGTTTTGACACTCGTGTCAGCCGGTGATGTCCGTGCAATCCCTTGGGAGCCCTTATTTCACATTCCAACCATAGAATTGCTGCTACAACACTCCCATGGGCCGGCCAATGAAACTCTCACTTGCTCAGCTCGGCTTCGTGCTCCGCTCGCATAGCTTTTTTTTCGCTTCATTGCTAGCTTATGAGAAAACGACAATCATATTTTTAATTCAAAAGTATGTTAAATAAAAGTATGTTCAAGAATTTTAAAAAAATCATGGATTTTAAAAATGTTGTGAAGTGATAAAATAAAATAATCATAATTTTTGAAATATATTCATGCATTCCAAATAATATTCTTGATTTTGGAAAAAGGTTCATAAATTTTAGAAAATCAAGTTCATTAACTAGCTACAAGACTTTTTGAATATGCATTTATTGAAATGTAATAAAACAATACCAAATATTAATTTGACAGTCTGACTTGAAATGTTTTTCATTAGAAAAATAAATTTAATTTATTTAAAATTCTCGAACTGTTAAGTTGCTAAAATGTTAGGATGCACTAATAGTTTACCGGTCAAACTAATGGTGTTGACTTTCAGCTGACATATGGGCTAAATTGTTTTGAGATAGAGCTGACATATGAGCTCCACGTGTCATAATATCTAACATACGGGTCAAACAAGCGGTGTTGACTTTCAGCACCTCATCAACGCTTACATGCAGGCCACCCCTGTCACTATCGGGTTTAAAATGGCCAGTAGCATAACAGAAATGGTATTTTTTCCCAAAAATTAGACTAAATGTGGCAGTTTTTTTTTTGGTTTGTAAAGTGGTAGTTTTTTGCCACTATTGGTCGAATCATGGTAGATTGTTTAAATACTCATTCTATAGCTACATGTTTCTGAGTATTTCCACATCAACGTGCGGGGAATCGTTTGGTTCGGTGCAAGCTTGCACAAAGTCAACTACGATGTCGATCAATATAATTCCTTAAATTAATCCATTTGCCACGAGTTCCTTATCCAGCCGAAATGTTAGAGGCTTCAGTTAGCCAGTCAAACAAGCTTTGCTTCATCATACAAGCTAGGAGTACAAGCTAGCTAGCTGCTAATCACATATACAAATGGAAGTCCGGGCAGAACTGAGTGAGTCTAGCTCGAGACCAGAACAATTACTTTCCATCCGTCCACCACAATGGCGGTGGCGTCAACTCTGCCTGGGCAGCTCACGGTGGTGGCCGCTCTTCTTGCGCTGTCCGTGGCCATCACGGTGTCGACGTCCCCTGCGACTGCGAACCGGAGCAGGTGCTACAAGCATCTATTCACCTTCGGTGACTCTTTCATCGACACCGGCAACTTCATCGTCCACAACTCCACTGATTCGGGGCCCGTCCTGGAGTTGCCCTACGGGGAGACCTTCTTCGGCCACCCCTCCGGCCGATGGTCCGACGGCCGCCTCGTCGTCGACTTCATCGGTAAGTTCTTCGACGACACATCGACATCTTATTACGTATACATGCATGATGAATGATAATTGGTACGATGCGTGCAGTGGAGAGGCTGCGGTTCCCGTACTGGCCAGCGTACCTGCAGGCGGCAGCCGCGAAGTCTCCGGCGGAGGAGTTCCGGTAAGGCGCCAATTTCGCGATGGTGGCCGCCACGGCGCTGAGCCAGGATTTCTTCATGAAGAAGAATCTCAGCGTTGACTAGTTTCCACCGATCCTCCCCTACTCTCTCGACGTCCAGATCGGCTGGTTCAAGAAAGTGCTCGCCGTGCTCGCCTCCACGGACCAAGGTAACGCGTAGCTTGAACAAAATCCGTGGCATGCGTGGCGCCATGGCCACCCAAACGCACTGACCATGGATATTATCTCCTACCACACCATCGCGGCCATGCACGTATGCAGAGAGGAAGGAGGTGATGGAGAGCTCGCTGTTCCTGGTGGGGGAGATCGGGGCCAACGACTACAACCACCCCTTCTCGCGGAACAAGACGCTTGAATGGGTCAGGCCCCTCGTGCCACAGGTCATCAGCTCCATCGCTCTGTCCATCAAGGCCCTGATCGAGCTGGGCGCCAAGACCATGTACGTGCCGGGCATCTTCCCGCTGGGGTGCACCCCGCCACTACCGGAATCGCACCCTACGCCGACGGCGAGGGCCGTCGGCATAGCCCTGATATGCCGTCGGGACATGCCTATGCCGACGGCCCCCGTCGGCATAGGGCCGTCGGCAACATATCCGTCGGCGCAGCCCGGAAGGCTGTCGGCATAGGATCTATCCCGACGGTGTTCGTGCATCTATGCCGACGGCCCTGGCCGTCGGCAACGTTCCCGTCTAACGGCGGCCGCCGTCAAGTGACGACCAACCGCTGCTCGCCACGTGGCTCATCTATGCCGACGGCCTAGCCGTCGGCTTAGTTTAAATCTATGCCGACGGCGCCGTCGGCATAGATTTAAACTAAGCCGACGGCTAGGCCGTCGGCATAGGCTTACCCAAGGAGCGCCCAGTTGCTGACACGTGGCATCTATGCCGACGGCCTGGCCGTCGGCTTAGTTTAAATCTATGCCGATGGCTAGGCCGTCGGCATAGATGCCACGCGTCAGCAACTGGGCGCTCATGCCAGCCCTATGCCGACGGCCTAGCCGTCGGCATAGTTTGTATTTGATTTTTTTTCTTTTTCTGTTTGTTTTCAAATCAATTTAATTCAGATATATAGCACATATCAGCAGATATATATGATGGAAATAGACATATAGAACACATCTAAGTATCATCCGTCACCATCACAACAATATATGCATAAGCATCATCATAATCAACATAAAGATAAGCATAAGCATATAAAGAAGCACGCAAGTCATCTAAAGGACCATCAAAGACCACAAGTTTATCATCATCACCACACACAAGTCATCTAAAGATACATAAGCATAAGCACACAAATAACCAAAAGGCTTAAGCGCCAGGACGTCGAGCACCGCGGAGGTCGTCAACGCCAAGACCGCTGAAGCCCAGGTCGTCACTGCTAGCGGCAGCGCTACCGCCAAGACCGCCTCCGCCTCCGCCTCCATGGATCGGAGTGGTCGGGCTCCGTGACTCGGGAGTGCTGCGAAGACCACCGCCAACGGTTGATCCACCGGTTCCCTGGATGTTGAAAAGACATATTAACGGGATATATGACTGTGTTGAAAGGCATGATATGCTTTGAGTGAATAGATTGGGGATGAACTAACCGGCGAGGGGCCAGCGTTCTGTGCCACAAACTCCTCAAAGGTGAGCAACGTTGGTTGTGCTGGAGGACCCTCTGCTGATGGCCATTGAGGACACCTGCCGGCCGCCATTTCCTGAAAAGCGTGCTGCATCTAGCGATCCCTCTGCTGATGGTATGCATGAAGGCGGTCGTGCCACGCCATGGTCTCCTGGCGTGTGTACTCCATGTAGGCCTACAGTATGACATGATGAAACTCATAAAACTACTAAATGCGGAAAATAAAGTGAGCAATGAAGATAAAAGGGAAAATACTTACAGTTTGCTGCTCCTGAAAGAGGGACAGTGACGGTGCACTACTCATGGGCGTGCTCGTGCGCTGGCTCAGGGTTGGGTCGATCCGACGGAGCTATGTGTAGGAGATAGTAGGAGTGATCACAGCATCGAGAACCGCCTCCCGACCGTGCTCCTTGGGCCCCATGCCCACCACCACCCTTTCGTCCAGATCCGCCGCAATGGGGTCAGGTGTGTCAGGATGTAACGCCAGATACCCATCGGAGTAGGGCCTTCTTCCTATGCGCGGTCTTCTTGCCGTAGTACTTGGGCTCGCCAGGCTTGGGGTCCTTCCGCGTATGGGCGATCTCCCACGCCTGCATGTGTGAGAGCGGCCGCTTCAGTTTCTCCTCCTGCACCACCAAACAGAGGTTAGTCATACATAAGAAAGTAATGGTAAATAGAAGAAGAAGAATGTTTAATGGGGTTAGTCATACATTAACTGCCTTGTGGAGATAGTGGTTTCGGTTTCCCTGAGCATGTACTCCCTCCTTCCCTCGGTTAGCCTTGTTTTTGACTCTCATAGCCGCCCAGGCTCCAGCCTCATCACACCAAAGATCCACCAATGCCGCCCAGGACTCGTCTTTTCCATAACACCAATTTGGTAACACCTACATAATGAAAGCATAATGGCATGTCAACACGAAACGGTGAAATGTACCACAAGGTAATGAAAGCATAATGAAAAATCTTTTATACTTACTTTCAAGAACTCGTCCCTCTCCAAGGTAATGCTCATCCTCCGCGGGTCTTCCTTGGTCATCTTCACACCAAGATAGTCGTGATGGTATGTCGAGATGGCCACATAGCGCACCTCGTACTGCATCTGGCGGGCCTTCTTCTTGCATTGGCGCAGCACGATCTGGTCCGCTCTGGCCCTGTGCTCCGGGAGAACTCGATAGAATTTCTACAATCATGCACGAAACAAGAATGGAAGAAGCCATGAGTTAAATCATTCATGAAACTAGAATGGACTTGTGCTTCTGAAGAGAACTCACCCAGAAAGTGGTGATCACGGCCTTGGCATGGGTCCCATGGTCCGGGTGGAGGGCCGCTTCCCAGTGCTCCCAGCTCGTGGCCAAGACCCGATGGTTCGGGTGCCTGACTGGATCCGGACAGTACAACCCCGGCCAGTGTAACTTCAGCAAGACGGTGATGAGGCCGTTGGGAATACGGACCCCTTTAGAATATATCCAGTTGCTGCAAAAGAATGAACTATTAGCATGTGGCAAGCAAAATAAATAACAACCGGAATGAGCATGTGACAAGCAAAATAATGAAATTATTATAAAGTGGCACTTACTCTTTCCCCGTGGGCTCAATGAGCCACTTCTGCTCCTCAGTAGCAGGAACGTGCTTTGGTAGCTTTGCGTTACCACGCAGCCACCCCTTGTTGTCAACCCCCTCCCCGCCACCACCATCATCCCCGCCACCACCCTCCTCCTCGCCTGCCTCCCCCTCCCCAACCTCCTCCTCATCCTCCTCCTCCTCGTCCTCCTCCAACACCTCCTCCTCGGCCCCATCCCGAACCTCCTCCTCCTCGCCTGCCTCGTCGTCCTCCTCCTCCTCACCAGAGGAGGGTACCTCACTAGAGGATGGCCACGAAGACAACACCCCTAAGTCGGTGAGGGTGCGCTCTTTCTGGCCGCGACCCCCTGTAGTGGCTCTCCCCCACCACCTCGCCCTCTAGGGGCTCTCCCCCCGCCCCCTCCTCTAGGGGCACCTCTCCCTCGACCTCCCTGTGAGGAGTCATCGTCAAGTAGCTGGGGGGAGGATTACGTGCTCGACCACTCCGACTAGGCAGGCCAACGACCTTGCGTAGGAAACCCACGCCGTCGGCCTTCCCCTTGCCCATGTTCCACGAACCTGCATTGAAAAGAGAATAAGCAATTAGTAAATTAATGAAATGAAGGAAAAGGCATGATAATAAACACATTAATAAAAATGCATAAAAGGCATATTCCTAAACTATAGAAAAAAAGACTTGACACGTACATCTGCTAGAAACCATATGAATCATCACTGTTGTAACCTCTTTCTCGGTCCGTCTCATCATCACTATCAATCATATCATCTTCGTTATCTGACGGAGGTGGAGGCTCTTCCTCGTCGTCAGCGTCTTCGTTTAACTTTTCTAGCATAAGTATGTCATTTTCATTGACAATGGTCTCACCATCATTCCGTGCATCGTCGTCGTTTGGATCCACATCATCATCACCCAATGGTCTAGCGTCATCGTTTCTAACCACATCATCATCATCAGGTTGCTCTTGATAGAACACTCCCTCGTATGTCATGGGGTTAATGTTGTAGTAATCGTCTTTATTCGGGTTCGGTAGCTTACCATGTGGCGACACCTTGAACACAACTTCCCAACCCTTTAGGTACTCTTTCTGGCATGGGTAAGGCAGATAATATACTTGTGTAGCTTGGGTAGCCGCAATGAAGAGATCGGCTCCGGCATAGACGGTTGATGGTTTAACTTCGACCAAACCAATGGAAGGCGTATGTTTTACCCCCTCCCGCGGATCGAACCATCGACATTTGAACACAGGCAGACTTAGGGTCTCGCGCCCCTGGTGGAATTTAATCTCGTATATATTTTGTACCCTTCCGTAGTAGTCTACTGAATTTTGACCGGGGGTGTACACTCCGGTATTTATAGTTTTGGGATCAGGCCGGCTGTTCTGGTGCTCCTCTGTATGGAAGCGATACCCATTCACATCATACTTTTTACATGTCATGACGGCAGGGTCAAAACCCATGGAAACCCATCTCAATTCATCATCCATAGATATGTTCGGATCTTTTCCCTACAAGTATAATTGAAATTGTTGCGTGCATTAGTTAACTAATAAATGTTGAACTAGGTATTTAATAGGGGAGTGTGGAAAATTACTTTCTCCATGAACCAAGCAACAAAATTTTTACGTCCAGGGTTTCCATGACGGAGAAGAGTAAGTGCCTCCGCCTCAGTAGGAGGATTCATTCCCGTCCATTCCTCTTGAACGAAATCACTAAAAAAAAAGAAAAGCGGTGTTAGACCGGGACTAAGTGAACATAAAACATGATGATGTGGAAGACATAAAGGAATGGTGTAGTGGTATTACCTCATCCACACTTCCTCAACTTCCCTGATGTTGTGCAAGATATAGAACATGAGGTCCTCCCACTCTTGTCGTGGCATGTTATAAGGTTTCGAGGCCCCAGCCCTCCCACCTTGCGCGTTGAATAGATGGAGCCTGGGTTGATACTTCGACTCTTCTATATTGTATCGAGGCACCTTGTTATGCAGATGGGGAACGTGGTCTGGATAGTATGATGTCCTGAGGTCTGACACCTCCTCTAGGATAACTGCCTCAGCTATGGAAGCTTCAATCTTAGCTTTGTTTCCACATTTCTGTCGGAGATGCTTGTTCTGTCTCTCAGGGCCGTACTGCCAGCGATTCTGCACAGGCCCCCCCAACAATACCTCGTTCGCGAGG
The DNA here is from genome assembly GCF_018294505.1 of Triticum aestivum. NCBI lineage: Eukaryota > Viridiplantae > Streptophyta > Magnoliopsida > Poales > Poaceae > Triticum > Triticum aestivum. The sequence goes on from NC_057799.1 coordinate 95,315,653, forward strand.
TGCAGAATGAGATGTGTCATCGGTGTAAAGAAGCCTGGAAGAAAGATCTTCTCTAGCTTGACTATCAACTCCGGTGCCTTCTTATGCAATTTTTCAATCACGTCTTTACTTACTTCTTTAGCACAGAGCGTGCAGAAGAAATGGCTTAGCTCGGCAAGCACTCGCCAGACATGCTCGGGGACATAGCCTCGAACCATCACCGGCATTATCCGCTCAATCCATACATGGTAGTCATGACTCTTCAGGCCGGTCACTTTGCCCGTTGAAAGATTGACTCCCTTACTTATATTCGATGCATAACCATCGGTGAACTTCAAAATGTGTTTCAGCCAGATAAGTACTTCCTTTTTTTCTGGCGGTTTAAGGACAAAGTCAGCATCTGGCTTGAACCAGTTTTTTCGACCGCCTGTGGGAGGCTTCATGTTCAGACGTGGTCTATCACAAATTCTCTGTTGATCGGCTCTAGCTTTAACGTTATCCTTCGTCTTATCAGGAATATTGAGGATCGTGTGGAAAAAGGACTCTGCCACATTCTTTTCGGTGTGCATCACATCGATATTGTAAGGAAGTTTGAGGTCCTTGAAATAGGGAAGCTGCGAGAAGGGGGTAATGCGAGTCCAGTTGTGTGTTTCACCATATCCCTCGAAGTCTTTGGCTTTGACTTTGCCTTTGACTTTAGGCTGGAGAGCTTTCAGCTGAGCAAGAACATCTGCCCCCGAAAATGTTGGAATCTCGGTTACTTCATGAACAACCCGGCCTTTCGTGAAGTTCTTCTTGTCTTCCCTGTCTGGATGGTCTAGAGGGAGGAACTGTCGATGCAGGTCAAAGGCTACATACTTGCCACCCTTACTCAGCCAAATCATTCGCAGAGCCTGCATGCACATTGGGCATGGCATCTGCCCACTTGTACACCATCCGCAGAATAGAGCATAGCCGGGAAAGTCATGCATGCAATAGTGCAACCAAACTTTCATCAAGAAATTTCTCTGCAGATCCCGGTCGTATGTCAACGTCGGAAAGTACCAAGAATGGTGCAAAGCATCCACCAGCGGCTGCATAAACACACCCAATTGCTTCCCCGGATAATCAGGCCCCGGAATGATGAGCGACAAGAACATGGTCTTGCGTTGCATTAGGGCACCGGGAGGAAGATTGAGCGGAATTACAAACACGGGCCAGCAGCTGTATGGATTGGACGACATACCATATGGATTCAACCCATCACCTGATATGGCGATTCTGACATTCCCAGCCTCGGCTGCTTCCTCGGGGTATTCTTCATCGAACGACTTTCATGCTTCCCCTTCCGATGGATGTACGATTTTTTTGGATTGTACCTTATACCTTCCTTGTGCCACTTCATCATTTTGGCAGACTCCTTCGTGATGAAAAGGCACTGCAGTCTTTTTATAAAATCAAGATACCGAAGAACCTTAACGGGGATGGTTAGCTGCTTTTTCTCACCATCCTCACCGACCACCTCAATGTACCGAGACGAACCGCACTGCCTACAGTACTTGTCATCCGCATACTCGTGCCTAAACAAAAGGCAATTCTTCGGAAAAACATCTATTTTCTCATAATCCATAGAGAGTGCCTTCATGATTTTCTTTGTATCGTACATGCTTTTCGGCAGTTCATGACCCTCAGGGAGGCTGTTAGCCCATACTCCCAAGAATGCTTTGAACTATTTCTGGCTACAGCCGTACTCAGCCTTGACTGCAATCAGTTGCGAGATGGCATCCAGCTGAGATATTTTCGCACCCGCATAAAGAGGTTTCTTCGACGAGGCCAAGACCTCCAAGAAGGCCTTTGCGGTTGCCTCCGGCTCCTCTGGTTCATTCTCTGAAGGTGTCGCATTCGCCGTTTCTGCAACAATGACATCATCTAGCATGTCCCTGACCCCGTCGTCCTCATATTCATCGATGCGTTGTCGCATCACCTCCTCTCTACCACGGTCCTGCTCGGCTATGTTTATCGGCGGCATGTCAAAGTTTGGCATATATCCGTGCGTGCGAAGGTGCTCACTCATGTCCATCTGATTTCTACGGTGACGTCTGGCACATCTCGCACAGGGGCATGGTGGGATAATTCTCATTGGACGACGGAATATCTCCTTCAAATACACATCGGTTTTCGCGATCCATTCTGATGTTACTCAATTCCGACGGATAAAACCACTGTACATCCACTGATTATCTGCCATCCTCTGCTTTTTTGCAAGCCACACAACATAATTAAGGATTCACTTAAATTAATCACATCAAAATTTTCAGTTTCTACCGCGTTGAATCCACCAACATCTCTAATAGGTAAAGATGGGTCCTAATCCCACCCGAGGATGTGTAGATTGAGTACGTTCTCCATTCTACCCCGTTCCGAGACAAAATTTCGGCAGCACCTCCCCGCTATTCTCCAGATACACGTCTCGGCAAATAGCCGAGAGAATGTGCTCCGGAGAACAATGGGGAGGCGCCGCCGAAATCCTGTCTCGGAACAGGGTAGAACATGGAGAACATAACCAATCTACACATCCTCGGGCTGTCCGTGGAAAACGCTGGACAATCCGAAAGAGCTGCGGTGATAAATATGCAATTGAATGCATATTTATCGATGCAACCCTTTCGGACGGGAGACCTAGGTTACGCGACTTGATGTGAAAATGAAATCTACTTAAAAGAGGGTAGGAGGTGAAGGTGGATTCGTAGCTCACCCTCCGCTGTAGAGGAAGTAGTCGAGCAGCGGCAGGATCACGGACGACGAAGGCTCCAGGGAGATGAAATGCCACAAAGCCTGTAAATTTTATCGAGTCAAAAAATTTGAGGGCATCACATCACATAAAGCATTGACACTTTAAACTATGAAAAAAAATTTATTTCGTCAACTGTCAAATTTTGTCCTTCAATTTTTTTAACAAGATCATCATGATAAAATAACCACTCATCTTATACCAGTTTCGGAGCACATCTCACATAGCTTTTTTAACTAAGTGACTCAAGTTGCTTTTTTAACTATGATAATGCATTTTCGGTCTCGAATTTCACCTACATCACAACATTCATCCATCTATCAATGTAACAACATCACAACATCTATCCATCTAAGACACATACAACATTCATCCATCTATCAACCTAACAACATCCAACATCCAACCATGCATCCATTCATCCATCCAACAGTACCAAAATAATGCAAAAAAAGAAGAAGAAAAAGGTAGCTCACTGAAACGCCCACGATGCGGCTATATCTCCCACGTGTCGAGGCACGACTTAGAGGCATAACCGCATAGTGGTTTTGTCGCAAGAAGGGTCATCTTCACACAATCCCATGTAATGAACAAGAATGGGATAAAGAGTTGGCTTACAATCGCCACTTCACACAATACATAAATATAATCCATACATCATCCAAAATACAAACATATAGACCAACTACGGTCAAGATCCAAATGAAAATAAGACGACCCCAAATGCTAGATCCCCGATCGTCCCAACTGGGCTCCACTACTGATCAACAGGAAAAGACACATAGTAACGACCACGTTCCTCGTCGAACTCCCACTTGAGATTGACCCCATCATCTGCACTGGCATCGTCGGCACCTGCAACTGTTTTGGTAGAATCTGTGAGTCACGAGGACTCAGCAATCTCACACCCGCGAGATCAAGACTATTTAAGCTTATAGGAAAGGAAGGTGTAATAAGGTGGAGCTGCAGCGGCAATAAGCATATATGGTGGCTAACTTGCGCAAATGAGAGCGAGAAGAGAAGCAACGGAACGGTCGTCATCTAGCAATGACCAAGAAGTGATCCTGAACTCCTACTTACGTCATACATAACTCAGACCGTGTTCACTTCCCGGACTCCGCCGAGAAGAGACCATCACGGCTACACACGTAGTTGATGTATTTTAAATGGGTCATGTGACAAGTTCTCTACAACCGGACATTAACAAATTCCCATCTGCCTCATAACCGCGGGCACGGCTTTCGAAAGATAATACCCTGCAGGGGTGTCCCAACTTAGCCCATCATAATCTCTCACGGTCAACGAAGGATAAACCTTCTCCCGGAAAGGCCCGATCAGTCTCGGAATCCCGGTTTACAAGACATCTCGACAATGGTAAAACAAGACCAGCAAAGCCGCCCGAATGTGCCGACAAATCCCGATAGGAGCTGCACATATCTCGTTCTCAGGGCACACCGGATAAGTCAAGCTACGAGTAAAACCAGACCTCGAGTTTCCTCGAGGTGGCCCCGCAGGCTGCTCTGTTCGGACCAACACTCGAAGGAGCACTGGCCCGGGGGGGTTAAAATAAGATGACCCTCGGGCTCGCGAAAACCCGGGGGAAAAGGCTTAGGCGGCAAATGGTAAAACCAAAGTTGGGCCTTGCTGGAGGAGTTTTATTCAAGGCGAACTGTCAAGGGGGTCCCATAAATCACCCGGCCGCGTAAGGAACGCAAACTCAAGGAACATAATCCCGGTATAACAGAAACTAGGGCGGCAAGAGTGGAACAAAACACCAGGCATAAGGCCGAGCCTTCCACCCTTTACAAAAATATATATAGATGCATTAATTAAATAAGAGATATTGTGATATCCCAACATATCCATGTTCCAACATGGAACAAACTTCAACTTCACCTGCAACTAGCAACGCTATAAGAGGGGCTGAGCAAAAGCGGTAACATAGCCAAACAACGGTTTGCTAGGAAAGGATGGTTAGGGGCTGACATGGCAATATGGGAGGCATGATATAGCAAGTGATAGGTAGCGCAACATGGCAATAGAGCGAACAACTAGCAAAGCAAAGATAGAAGTGATTTCGAGGGGTGGTCATCTTGCCTGCAAGGTTCTCAGAGTTGTCGAAAGCTTGATCCTCGTAAGCGTACTCAACAGGTTCCTCGTTCACGAACTCGTCTCCCGGCTCTACCCAAGACAAGAACACAAACAAACGGAACCACAATCAATCACGAGAAATGCGCAAGCAACATGATGCAAAACATGTATGATATGCGAGATATGATATGCGATGCATATGCGTGCTCCGGAAGGAAAAATGATGAACAAGGCAGTAACTTGGCAAACCAAGCATGCCACTGGAAAGATGAGTTGATTTCGGTCGAAATCGATATAAAGATCACCGGAATCGGATGCACGGTTTGCAAATGGCGGGCAAAACAAGAATGACACGAATCTGCGATTAACAGCATGATAGCACTTAAGATGCAACAAGCAACAATGCTACAGCAACCCAACATGGCAACAAAGCACATGACAGTAATCTACAGGAGATTCTTGACAAAAGATGAACACTGAGCTACGGCTAGTTCACAACATATCAAGCTCAAACAAGCATGGCAAAAGTGCAAAAGATAACAGGATCACAGACAGTGAAAAACTGGACATGGCAGAAAACAGCATCAGGTAGCAATGTTCAGAGCACGAAATCAACATGCTACAGGAACTTAACATAGCAAAACAAGGCATGGCAGTGTTCTACTAAATGCATATGACAAAAGTCCCTTACTGACCAAAAGCCAAAAAGGACCAGAAGATATAATGGCAAGCATGTAAACATAGCAAGTTTCGTTATCAGGTTTCAGACTTAGCAGAAAACAGAGCATGGCAGAAACAATAATATGTAGGCATGTTGGTGAGCTTGATACACTCACTACAGAGCAACGCATGACAAAAACAAGCATACCTACAGCAAGATGGCAAGTTTATGAAGCTATCCATGGTAAGAACAAGAGCATAGCATGAATGGATCAACTACAATAAGCTTGGCAAAAATGAATATCATGTTAAGAATCTGCCAGAAATATTTTATAGCAAAAGTAGAGCAAGATTGAGTCATGCTATGATACTCCATAATTGTAAACAAGGGCAGGAATGGATCAATTACAACTATAGCTACAAAACATCCTTACTGAACATCTCCAAAATATGCATAGATCTCTCTGTAGCATCAAGTTTACATGGCAACAAAATAACAGCAGACAAGGACAGAAATCACCAAGTCCCTGAAATCAGAAACATTACGGGGCCTACTTTGCATGCTTGTGATAGTCACTATAGAGATCACAAAAATACATGGCATACACCCTTGGAAAGATGGCATGGCATACAACAAAACACATGTAGAGCTCATGCCCATAAGATGCACAGATTAAAAGATACAAAAATGACAAATCTCCAAATTCTGTTAAGAACCAGCAGATAACAGCAACTAGCCCTCTTGCAACAGAGATTTGGGCATCAAGATGACCCCTAATGAACATGGTGCAATTGAACGAAATGTAGAGCATCACGAGACGAACAATTTGACATATTGCACACGCGAATCGGAGCTACATGCAAGAAGTTATGCAAAGAGGAACAAGGGCATATATTGTGAAATACAAAAAAACTTAGCAATATTTGGGGGGGGTTCGGGTCAACCTGCGCGTTGACCGGATCCAGATCGAAGCACAGGAGCTCGGGCTCGGGCTCGCCGGCCGGAGAGGAAGGAGGGAGAGGGGCGGCGGCGACCCGTGGCAGAGGAGGAGGCGAGGCCGGAGGACGGCGGCGGAGGATGGCCGCGCCGGCGGATGGCGGCAGCGGGCGGCGGCGACGGCGCACCCCGGCGTGGCGGCGGCGCAGGTGGCCGGGGCCGGCGGACGGGAGGGCGCGGGCGCGAGGAGGATCGGGCCCGGGAGGGCCCGCGGCGGCGGCGGGGCTGATGACGTGGCGGCGCGTGATTCGTTGCGGCCGTCGGTGGAGATGTGTCCGGCGCGGACCGGGCACGTCCGGCGGCGGAGAGGGAGCGGGCTAGGGCTTGGTCTGCGTGCGTATTTCGGGGGAAAAGCCTATTTATAGGTAGAGGGAGCTAGGAGACTCCAAATGAGGTGCGGTTTTCGCCCACACGATCGTGATCGAAAGACCTAGGACATGGAAGAGAGTTTGGTGGGTTTTGGGCTGATTTTGAGGGGGGTTTTTGCTGGACACTCAAATGGACTTTGCGGATGCCCGGTTAACCGTTGGAGTACCAAACGACCTCCAAATGGAACGAAACTTGACCGGTGGTCTCCAGGTGGTATACTAAGGCCACTTGACAAGCCTCGGTCCATTCCGAGAATGTTTGACACCCGCTCACGAAAGAAAACAAGAGGGGTGCACCGGAGGAGATAGGAGCGCCGGATTGCAAAACGGACAACGGGGAAAATGCTCGGATGCATGAGACGAAACGTACGCAAATGCAATGCACATGATGACATGATATGAAAATGCATGACATGGACAAAATACAAAACGAAAAACAAAACCCGACCACGGAGGGAAAATCATAACACGTAGCCGAAGATGGCAAGAGTCGGAGTTACAAATATGGCAAGTTACATGCGGGGTGTTACACTCACCGACGGGCGAGGCAGCAGGGGCCGGTGGTGGAGGGCTGGAGGAAGAGGCACGGGAGGGCCAGGGCGGGGCGGGGCTGGCCGGAGAAGCAGATGAGGGCTTCCGCCGCCGCTAGCAGCAGCGCTGGTCGGGGAGGGACGCGGGCCAGCCGGAGCCGCGACCCGTTGTGGTCGGGGCGGCCGTCGCGCAGTCGGGGGAGGACGGGGCGGCGGTGGGGTCGGGAGGAGGCCGGGGTGACGGCGGGTGGCGGAGGCAACGGCGCGGGTGTGGAGGCGGCAGTGCGGGTGTGGAGGCGGCGGTGGCAGATGTCGGGGTGGGGAGGGCGGCGGTAGGGGGCGGGCGAACGGTGCGCCCGGCCGGGGTGCGAGGTCGGGCCGCTGGCGGCGGTGCGGGTCGAGGTGGTGTTGGGAGGCCGGGGTGGGTGGACGGCGGCGCGGGTCGAGGGCAACGGCGCGGGATCGATGAGGGTTGGGGCGGGGGCAATGGGTGGATGGGGCGAGCCCGTGAACGGATAAGGCCAAGTATGCCGACGGCTAAGCCGTTGGCATAGCTGACGATGCCACGTGGCACCTATGTTGACGGCTATGCCGTAGGCATAGATGGCAACTACTTTTTTTTGAAAAAATAGTCCCACCTCGCCGAGGGAAAAGCAATTTGACCTGTTTAAATAGTTCACTAATCCATACATTATAAGCTCCGGTATTCATTAGACTTATATGAAGAAAATGGACAATTGCTGTGAACTTTTCAGTGCCCGGGCAGCCGGCCCGGTGCCCGAGCACTAAAAGGTTCACAGTGATAGTACATTTTCAATGATGAATACCGGAGTTTTTAATCAATTCAATTATTACATTTTTAGATTCTTAGTTTACCGTCTGTATGGGACCCGGTACCCGGTGCGACGCCTGTGACACCGGGACCCTGGGGGTTAGGCGGTACGGGGGCCGTGGGGGTAGCAATGCCACTAGAGCTTAGCCGTCGGCATAGATGGACATGCCACGTCCGGCGAAAGTCAAAGGGCTAGACCCGGCGGTCGTCTGTGTCAGGGATAGACAGGACGGGGTACCTGTGGGCTCGGGGGGTAGCAATGCCGTCCGTGAGGGGGGCCACACCCCGGAGACGCGTGCCGCCTCTTCGTACATGCCACCACACCACCCCGCATGTATGAGGGCCCGGTGCGACGCTCCGGTAGCATTGCTACCCCCCAGGGCCCCCGTCCCGCCTAACCCTATAGCGTTAGACCACGAGATCTAGCCCTTTGACTTTACACGGACGGGCTTTGACCAGTGGAACTCTCCCCCCGGTTGTGTTAGGTCAGCCCATAGGAACACTTTGGAGCAACATCCGGGCCATACCCACAGCAAGATCCCCTACGTGGAGACCCTACGCGTCTGTTTCACCCCTCCAGGTGCCGGCGGCGGCGCCATCCGTGAGGGGGGCCACACCCCGGAGACGCGTGCCGCCTCTTCGGACATGCCACGACACCACCCCGCATGTATATGAGGGCCCGGTGCGACGCTCCGGTAGCATTGCTACCCCCCAGGGCCCCGTCCCGCCTAACCCTGTAGCGTTAGACCACGAGATCTAGCGCTTTGACTTTACACGGACAGGTTGACCAGTGGAACTCTCCCCCGGTTGTGTTAGGTCAGCCCATAGGAACACTTTGGAGCAACATCCGGGCCAAACCCACAGCAAGATCCCCTCCGTGTAGACTCGACGCGTCTGTTTCACCCCTCCAGGTGCCGGCGGCGGCGACGTCCGTGAGGGGGGCCACACCCCGGAGACGCGTGCCGCCTCTCCGGACATGCCACCACACCACCCCGCATGTATGAGGGCCCGGTGCGACGCTCCGGTAGCATTGCTACCCCCCAGGGCACCCGTCCCGCCTAACCTTGTAGCGTTAGACCACGAGATCTAGCCCTTTGACTTTACACGGACGGGCTTGGAACTCCCCCCCCGGTTGTGTTAGGTCAGCCCATAGGAACACTTTGGAGCAACATCCGGGCCAAACCCACAGCAAGATCCCCTCCGTGTAGACCCGACGCGTCTGTTTCACCCCTCCAGGTGCCGGCGGCGGCGCCGTCCGTGAGGGGGGCCACACCCCGGAGACGTGTGCCGCCTCTTCGGACATGGCACCACACCACCCCGCATGTATGAGGGCCCGGTGCGACGCTCCGGTAGCATTGCTACCCCCCAGGGCCCCCGTCCCGCCTAACCCTGTAGCGTTAGACCACGAGATCTAGCCCTTTGACTTTACACGGACGAGCTTTGACCAGTGCAACTCTCCCCCCGGTTGTGTTAGGTCAGCCCATAGGAACACTTTGGAGCAACATCCGGGCCATACCCACAGCAAGATCCCCTCTATGGAGACCCTACGCGTCTGTTTCACCCCTCCAGGTGCCGGCGGCGGCGCCGTCCGTGAGGGGGGCCACACCCCGGAGACGCGTGCCGCCTCTTCGGACATGCCACGACACCACCCTGCATGTATATATGAGGGCCCGGTGCGACGCTCCGGTGGCATTGCTACCCCCCAAGGGCCCCGTCCCGCCTAACCATGTAGCGTTAGACCACGAGATCTAGCCCTTTGACTTTACACGGACGGGCTTTGACCAGTGGAACTCTCCACCCGGTTGTGTTAGGTCAGCCCATAGGAACACTTTGGAGCAACATCCGGGCCAGACCCACAGCAAGATCCCCTCCGTGTAGACCCTACGCGTCCGTTTCCCCCCTCCAGGTGCCGGCGGCGCCGCCGTCCGTGAGGGGGGGCACACCCCGGAGACGCGTGTCGCCTCTTCGGACATGGCACCACACCACCCTGCATGTATATATGAGGGCCCGGTGCGACGCTCCGGTGGTATTGCTATCCCCCAGGGCCCCCGTCCCGCCTAACCATGTAGCGTTAGACCACGAGATCTAGCCCTTTGACTTTACACGGACGGGCTTTGACCAGTGGAACTCTCCCCCCGGTTGTGTTAGGTCAGCCCATAGGAACACTTTGGAGCAACATTCGGGCCAGACCCACAGCAAGATCCCCTCCGTGTAGACCCGACGCGTCTGTTTCCCCCCTCCAGGTGCCGGCAGCGCCGCCGTCTGTGAGGGGGGCACACCCCGGAGATGCACGCCGCCTCGTTGGACATGGCACCACACCACCCCGCATGTATGAGGGCCCGGTGCGACACTCTGGTGGTATTGCTATCCCCCAGGGCCCCCGTCCCGCCTCTTCAGACATGGCACCACACCGCCCCGCATGTATGAGGGCCCGGTTAGACGGGACGGTGTACCTGGGGGTAGCAATGCCGCTAGGTGTTGCTTTGGGCCCTCCTACGGTTGTGGAAGCGTGGTGGCTGGTGCAGGCACCCGTCACACAGCTCCGGGGTGTGCCCCCCTCACCGGCGTCGGTGTGGGGCACGGCGGCAGCAACGTCCGTGAGGGGGGCAATCGATATACCATCGGGGTATGTTTTTTTGTTAGATAAGGCACATTTATGTTGTGAAAAAAAAACAGGAAAAAGTAAATAATATTAAAAAATAGAGGTATGCCGACGGCAAGGCCGTCGGCATACATGCGCACACGGCCACGGATCGATGACGTGGCAAAGGGCGGGGATCGACGACGTGGCAACATCCATGGGCCAAGCCTATGCCGACGGCTAGGCCGTCGGCATAGATTTGCCACCCCACGGATTGGCGGGCGACGCGGATCGATGACGTGGGGGCTATGCCGACGGCCGCCGTTAGCCCGTCGGCGTAGACTGACGCCGTCAAAAGGCCGTTTCCGCCCGGGTAGCCGGCCCACGTTCTATGCCGACGGGCTTATCTATGCCGACGGCCGCCGTAGGCATATTTCTCGCGACGCCGACGGCTGAGCTTTGCCGACGGGTGCCGTCGGCATAGATGGATATACGCCGACGGCTTTTCTATGCCGACAGCTTGGGCTGGGCCGTCGGGATAGGACAATCTATGCCGACGGGGGCCGTCGGCATCGCCAGTTATTCTGTTAGTGCGCAGTACCTCGCACTCTTCCCCGGCGACGACCGCGACCCTGCCACGGGCTGCCTCTGGTGGCTCAACAACCTTATCCTCCTCCACAACCACATGCTGGAAGCAAGGCTGGAGGAGCTCCGCCGCGACCACCCCAGCGTGTCCATCACCTATGTCGACTCCTACGACAACGTCCTGGGCCTCATCACCGCGCCTACACAAAACGGCAAGCCCTAGCTTCTAGCTAGAATCCTACCATGGCAACACAGCATGTCCAGAACGGCTTATTATTTTCGTGGGAAGACGCACATGTTTGCCTAATTGACAAGACTCGCAAAACACAGAATTATGAGAGTCCCTATTACATGGTATGGTAAATTCACTAAGCATAGAAGCTAAGACGGCGGGGTTGGGATGGCCCAAGCGACGATGCCAGAGATCGACGGAGGCCAGCATGGAAGTTGGAGGGGTGGCGGCAGGAACTCCATTAAGAGAATAAAGATCACCGGAGCTATTGAAGCGAGCGATCTCGGCCTTGGTCAGGTAATCCTTCACAGATAGACCAAAAGGGTCAAATTCAGCCGAAACTAGATTGTCGCAAGTAAATTGGCGAACAGAGATAAGATTTTTAATGAGGGCAGGTGCAACTAGAACATCGCGAAGTAAAAGAGGTTTGGTGGAAGAGGGAAGTTGAGCCTGACCAACACAATATATAGGAATAGATGATCCATCTCCAAGGATAATGGAAGGGAAAGGAGATTTAGTGCAAGAAGATAACCAATTACTAGATGCAGACATATCACTAGAGGCCCCTGAATCAAAGATCCAATCCGTACCTGAGTTTCCTTGTGCAGCAAAGTTATTCATGGCCTGGAGAAAGGCAGCTTGATCCCAGCTCGGCGTCGCAGGTGAGGGTGGCGTCGGAAGCAGTGCCGGCGGATACGATGGTGAAGGCAGTAGGGCCAGCTGGGGAGTGTAGTAGGCATTGGCCGGCTGTGGTGGGGGTGGCGTCGGGAGCAGGGCCGGCTGAGGTGTGTAGTAGGCGCCGCCGTCGGTGCTGTAATGACCATAAGGAGCATACGTCGGGGCGGCATGATAGGCATTGGCCGGCTGTCGGGGGTTGAGAACCCCGGGAGCACCAGTAGGCGGCCGAAGGCCGGGTTGCCAGGCACCTGAGTATGCTGGCGGAGCACCGAGGGTGGACGGAGCGGACCAGGGCATGGGCCATGCTTGAACAAGCCCCGTCCAAGGATCATGAGGAGGCCGCCATGCAACCGCAGATGGAGCATTGGTGGGTGGTGCAGGACTCGATGCTGGTGATGTCGTAGGCGGAACCGAACGAGTCGGCGGCGGCCTGTAGATAGGGTTTTTGCCGCGGTAGTTCGGACTAGGACGCCAGCCTGGGGGCGGTTCAACAGATGACGATGCGGACGGACCGGCGGCAGGAGCCGGCCTGGAAGGCGGCGCTGGTGTAGACGACAGAGGAGGACGAGCCGCAGCATGAAAGACCTTGGGGCGAGAATCCTTGCGAGCTTGTGTTTCCGCCGCGAGTTGTAGCAAGGAACGTACTTCAGCGAAGGTAGGAGGGGGCCGTATCATCGGTATGAACGACGCTTGCTTGTCAAAGTCTTCGCTGAGGCCGACGACGACGATATTGATTAGCTGTGAGTCGCTAACTGTATCGCCGAGTTCGCGGAGCTCATCGCCAATGGTCTTAACGCGCTGGCAGAACAGGTTCACCGGGGCGTCTCCTTGCACCATATTGCGAAGCTCGGTGTGGAGAGCGTTTTTCCGAGCGTCGGTGTTGCTTTGGAAGAGCTGACGGAGGGAGTGCCAGATGTTGGCAGCGGTGGCGCCGTCGTGATCGAGCATGTTGAAGATCTCGGTGGTGATGCGGGTGTAGAACCACTGGACGATCGCGAGATCGTTTTTCAACCATTGCGGATCGTCGGGGCGGGGAAGACAGTTGGCGGCGACATGCGAGCGCAGGTTGCAGCGGCCGAGGTGGAGATCGAAGAGATGTCTCCAATGGTAGTAGTTGTGGGCGGCGAGATCAAGAACTATGGGGATGTAGGGGCTGACGTCGGAGATTGTGTCAGCAAGAGATATTGGTGCGGCGAGGATGGGTGCAGGGTAGTTTTGTGGAGTTATGGTGAGGGCCGAGAGAGAAGCGGCCGCGGCTTTGGCAGCCTTGGCGATGAGTGCGGCCCGGCGCTCGAAGTAGCCGGGCGGCGGCGGTGACGGTGGCGTTGGCGGAGCCATACCCTAAACCCTGGGACCGGTATCTGATACCATGAAAGCTGAATAAAACTGTTGCTTATCGATGATTTGGTGCGGCATACAAAAGTATATAAGAGGGTACAAATCAACTTGGGATAGGGATACAAAACTGACTTAAACTAGAAGTCGTATACCAACTCTAACACTGTGCATTCAGGGTTCGACAAGGAAACGGTGCTGGAGGCGTGCTACCCCCTCTTTACTGCCGGGCAGGTGGCGGTGCCGTGCCCGGACCCGTCGAGGCGCGTGTCGTTCGACGGCCTGCACATGACGGAGGCGGCGTACAAGCTCATGGCCCGTGGGATGCTCGACGGACCGTTCGCCGTGCCGCCCATCATGTCTACATGCAACCACGGCTGCTAGAGCTGCATGTATGTATATATTGCTGCCCCCAACCGAAGTTGGTGTCTCTTTGACGCGTGGAATAAATGTAAACCGGACTGCTAAATCTAGTCGAATGAGACTTACATGAAGATCCGTGCAAGTTTTCATTGAATTTTTCTTTTTTTCTTTCTACATGTTGTGTCACTTGGCCGAGACTTTGTTAAGTCTCAATCGACTGAGATCAGCCACACTCATAGATACGCAATAGCGTATTAGCAGAAAAAAAAAGAGAAATAACACCGAACTCATTCTTCCTGGTGGGAGAGATCGGCGGGAACGACTACAACTAGTCCCCAGGGCAGGCCGGTCCGCGAGGTGAGCTCCTACATCCCCGACGTTGTCACCGGCATCAGCGCCTTGGTCGCCTTGCTGATCGAGTTGGCGCCAAGACGGTGGTCACCCCCGAGTAGCTTATCAAGTTCCGGACCAACGGCACGACACGCTCGGTTGCCTCAGGTGACTCAACGACTTCGCTGGGCTGCACAACTGCACGCTCAGGGCGGACTGCTCACGTTCTGCCGGCGGCACCCTGGCGCGGCCGTGGCCATGGAGACTTCACTGCGAACCCACGCAGACAAGGGTTCGGCGGGCAGTCGCTGGTGTCGTGTTGCGGCGGCGGGGCCCGTACAACACCGACCTGATGGTGCGCTGCGGCGGCCACGACGTGCCGCGCCCCATGCAGGGTGTTGTCGCGGGACGAGTTCCACCTTCGTACGAGTTCGTTGCCCACGGCTTGCTGTGGCCTGTGGGGCCCAGCGACCTGGGCCCGCTGCCGCGTCGCCGGAGCATCACGGTGGCAGCTGTGAGCCCGGTGACACATTGTATGTGTGTTTACTGAGAGGAGACGTTTTCATTGACTACGAATGTGTCTTTTACAAATTCGTCTATCTCAATATGATGTGTCGTCTTAGCCTTTCAGAGATGCTCATAGAGATAGGATGTGTGTGCTTGTGTTTATAAGAGTGAGTGTATGCGCATGTACGACTTTGATTGCACCGTGTTAAGAAAAAGTTGTCATTTGCGAACCAACCTGTGACTGGATGGTTAGGTGGACAGTGTGGTATCCTCAGCCCACCATGGTTCAAATCCCGATGCTCGCTCAAAGCCAAAGATGGCGACGGCTGTTGCAGGTGTGTTGGATTAATGTCCATGCCCTTTCAGCGCTGGTGTCAAGAAAGGAGGAAGCAGCGTGGCGACAATTACACCGTGGTCGAAGATGATGACCTGCTTGCGACTGGTTGCAGATCCTTCTGCTGCAGGGGTCTTCTCTCAAGATTCAGGGATGATGACACAGGGCTCTGGAGATCTTCTTGTGTTATGGTTGTCTTAGGGTACTCTAGGTATTCATGGTCCTTTGTGTTTGCGTTTCAGTGTGCTTGTAAGGGTCAACTTTTTTTAACTGATTCGTGATATGAATGAAAAAAATCTCAAAGAAAAAAGTCCTGATGCTCGCATTTATCCTGAATTTATTTCAGTATTTTCAGTGATTTGCTTTTAGTGGGAGGAGATATTTCCGAGGCGTCCATATAAACACACACACATCTACCTCTATGAACTCTGGTGGGTTGGGAATACCATAGTCCCTCTAACCACCCAACCACAGATTGGTTCGCATGTTAAAAGAAAAGTTGCCATTTCTCTTGTACGCTGTCACGCAATATTTTTTCTGTTATTTGCTTTGGGCCGAGAGAGGCCCTAATCTGCACAAACCCTGCATGCGGCTCAAAAAAAAAAAAGGCCGAAACTGTCTTGGGCCCTTGATTAAGAGCACAAGCGCGGCGCAGTCGTCTCGGGTGGACTCGTCGTCTCCTCTGAGCTCGAGACCGACCGAAACGCACCGGCGTCGGAGCGGCTAGGCGAAGGCGGGGCCCAACGCCGGCGAGCGGCGGCAGCGTGCTCGCCGCCATGGACGAGCAGGAGTTCCGGCGGATGCTCGACCTCTTCCCCGTCGTCCGATCCCGCGACTACTGCGTAATCCATCTCATCCCCGCTCCTCTAATTCTCTCCTGTTTCCTGAGCATGGGGAATTTTTCGTGTGTTTGCGGCGCGGTAGTGGCGCCCCTTGCCCTTGCGGGTTTTGAATCGGAGGCTAGATAAATCGCGATTTTGCCGGGGTAGGCGATTTTGGTGCGGGTGGCTGTTGATTGGACTAATCCTAGGTTTGTGCGCTTGGAATATGGCTCTGGATTTGGGTAACCTTAGGGTTGGTTCTGGCGACCCGTTAGATCACGCGAAGCCTATGGTATCACTACGCTGATCTTGGAAGTGTTGGTCTTGTAGCAACCCATGGAGCTCACGAGATGTAAATCTTCCATCAACAAGGCGAACATCAGATCCACAAGTAATTATCAGACTGATATTTCTGTAGTAAAGCAAATAAAAGAAGGAAAATTCATCCATATCCCGTTAAAGGACTTCAATTGAAATAAGAATATAAAGGCCTTGTTAACAATGAGAGCGTTTGTGAGTGCGATAAAAGTGTGTATGTATTTGTGTCCTAGCAAGACATAAATGGCAACTCTTTGTCTGGTCTATTGTCTGTATTTCAGAATTTCCCAGATTCCATCAGTTACTCCTACTTCTAGCCCCTCAAAGCATGTGATCCAGGTGACTATGTCTCCTGTCCTTTGTCATTTAAGTAAACATGCTAATATTAGCATCTGGCTAATATTAGTTAAGAATGTTAGTACAGCATCGTCAAGGTGCCGCGTCTCTTTCAAATGGTGTGTTTGCCATGGATATTTGATGTTAGTCGAGTTATAGCCCTGTGGTTAAGAGACGGTTAAATGGGCTCACGTATATAAATAGAAAGTGTATATAAATAGAGACGTGGGTCGAACGGTAACAAGGATTGCAGTAGTAAGTAACTTGACATGTAATCCTAAACATTCATGGTCAATGCTTCATTGCAGAAGTAACCGAAGGAAACATGGTAGGTGCTTGTTATCCTGTTACAGGACCTTGTGGTTATGAACTGATGCCAACTTTTCTTGCCAAAATGTAGAAGGATGAAGTGGAATCATCAAGCGAAGGCACCACACAGCAAACACGACCGCAGGTATGGTTGATGTGATCAGCTGTGTGCTGCCTGATTATACTTGAAAATAATTCTGACGGGCTATTTCTTGCAGGAGATAAAAGGAACCAAACAGAATGCTGCAGAAGGTATATGGATCAGCATTTTTATGTTTCTCTGATAAATTTTTACCAGAGTTACATCTCATAACTATTCCGGAACCACATCATCTGCCATTATCATTGTAGCGTCTTTGCACTTTGTTCATGTGAATCACATGGACAGTTATTCATGACCCCACATCCCTATCCCTAATTAGCCTTAGATATCTAGCATGCATCCCGAACCCTTGGGAATTTATTCGTGACCTAACATCCCTAATCTCTAATTGGTCCTAGGTCTTAAGCCTGTGCCCTGTTGCTGTTGGCTTTCGTCTTTAGTCTCAACTCTTCCTCTCACTAGTCTACTTCATGGAATTTTGTTCCTTGGGTTAATAACTCTTAATCTATATCAATTTCTCTTATTTTCTTCTATCTTTAAATCTTTTAGAACAGGACTTCTCACATAGGGCTGTTTGCACTTTTGATCACATTTTCGCCCCATATGGCACATGTGGGATTCAAAGCTGGGTGGGCTGACTGCTGCCTGCAGAAACCAGCTAACTGAGGAACATCTCGGTCCTATCAACTTTTATACTTAATAGTGAACTCATCTGATTTGTTATGAATTGCGTTCTCGAGCAACATAATGTTCATTCAGGTTTTCAAACTGTAAGAATTCAATTTCATTTCCAGTAAAATCAAAACTAAGTTTACTTCTAAAAAAAACTAAGTTTAATTGAGGTGGCAATGCACAAACCTGTATTTTCCTAAACTGCCAGCCAAACTATGTTGCGAATACGCAGTCCTTTATACCATATCAAATTAGTTGATCCCCTAGTTTTCAAGCTTATGCACACTTCCACACATGCTCATAGAGGTTAACCAAGATTTGGGGAAGCCAGGGCAAGAATAGCAGGGAGTGCGCTTGACCAAAATTTTGGCTTGCCAAATGTTTGGTGGAGCAACCCTGGGCTCAAACCAAACGAGGAATAACAGAGGGTGTGCTTCCCAACCAACAAGAAATAGCAGAAAATAGACTCAGTTATCGCTGCTAGCATGCCATAACACACCAGTATATTAATGATGAATTCTGTGGCATGTTCGACAGCTCTATTCCTGCGGAAATTGAAGATGGCTGCTGAGAAAAAGGTAACCTTTCTTTTGCTTTTATATAAGGAAGCTAGCAACTCAGCAGAAAGTTAAAATATTTTAAAAGCATTACGTGGTATCTTTGTGTCGTTTGTATTTATTACCAGATTGTTTGTATACATGAAGTCTATATCTATATCTATATCTATACCTACTATTAAAGGGAATAGATATTCTTGGTTTGGTTCTGCTTTGTTTCGTCCCGTTTTGAGTATTCTTGGTTTGGTTTCATCCGTTCCCTGATTTTTTTACGTTGTTCCCTCCCGTGCGTACGTACGTTGATCGATCTCTCCTCGCGTTGTTTTCTTTTTCCTGAGCCGACTCTGTGCGTGTTTTAGGTCGATCGATCTCTCCTCAGCTTTATCCTGGGCCGCGCTCACAAACTGGGCTGTACAACACTTTTTTGGTCTATTGAAAGCAGGCTAAAATTAAATGCACGGGCCGAAGAAAAAGAGGTTGAGTGGGAGGTCGAACTCATGATCTCACCTCCCCCCACCCTAATGGCTTTCAACCAACTGAACAACTAATGCCTGTCCAAGGAATTTGGCTTGTTATCTAATTAAATAGTACCACCTCGCCTTATTATACGAAATTTCAATAATTTATATAGGTACATGAATTGCCCGAAAATCAACAAGCTACCGGGAGGGTTAATTGTGGGTGGAAAGGGAGAAATTAACTCCACAAACAAATCTTGTTGGGTGGCTGCACGTTTAAGTGGGGTGGGTGCTACTAGATGAGCGACCCTCGGCTTACGATTTTTGGACGATGCTATCGATCGAACCATGCATGGATAAGACCAAGTGCAGCACAACCGTTGGATCATGTGTCGTGTGAAAATCAGGTAGGGAGTGTCGTGCGCCGAGTAGTTCCGTAGAGGATTGACTAGCGAAGAGGGAGAGAGAGGCATGGAAGCTTTAAGTGGGCCAATTGTTGGCTAAGAGCTTTAAAAATAGCTCCAATTTTATCACAACGGCTTAGAATGGGAGATTTAAAATTAGGCCCTGGAAAAATAGAACCGCCTTTTGATTTAAAATTAGTAGAATGGTATATTTATATACCATAGTCAATGTAATGATTTGCTGCAGTTTGATTTATTCATATTTGGTGTGATCAGACTTCTCGTACAAAAATTATACCAAAAGTATCATATGTGTAATATGATTCTTAATGCGCCACCAATATACATTTCTGCTAGACCAGTGTGTGCCTCTCTGCGGCCGTCAGGCGGCACCGTCCCGATGTTTCTGTGACACGTTTTGGTGGACACCTCCCTGCTGTCGCCGAGTGGCACTGTCAGGATGTTTTCATTGTTGTGTCGATGGACATTTTGGTACACATGTCAATTATCTCTCCCGGTGCAACGTACGGGCATGTTTGCTAGTATATACTTACGGATGCAAACAAAGATATCATAAATATGTCACTCTCGGGCTGGGAAATTGGTAGATGATAATCTGGCAAAATGCTTGTGAGCTTGGTTAGCATGCTTGGCCTTTGTTGGATATATTTTAGATTACCTTTTCAATTTAGTAATTGCCCTACTGCAGCTATCTAGAATATATAAAATACAGTTTCCTGCGGCACTGGATGGAATAAATATTCGGACAACGGGGTGTAATTGACTGACTCGGTTACTCTAGTGCTTACTTTCTGACTGGTTACTAAATAATGTCATTATTCACCGTCTCAGGTTGGAGCAACAAAGGCAGAGCTATTCTGCAAGACATTCGAGGAAGCTCACGAGAAACTTGTATTGACTTCTCTTTTCCGGGAACCTACTTCGTAATAACTTCTCTACCATCTTTCTTCCTGCGGTCTTATGAGATTGTTCTGTTTGGCCAGGTTTACAAAGAACTGGATCTGGATGCTGCTCAAAGGTTCCTGAATGCCTACAAGAGCTGATGATGAGCTGTTGCTACATGCCTAGAAGATTTGGTTTTTATTCATCGGAAACTGCTGAAGATGTGATGATGTTAAGATTTCTGATGTTTCCTTTGTGGTTCTCATCTTCTGCGAAACCATGTAGACAGCCCTGGTCAATCAGCTACATTATTCAGATGTACTGTGTTATCCTTAACATAGACCACATGTATTTTTCTTCCAGCTGCGATCTGTTCGCCCTGTTCTTCAGAGATAGAACTAGCATGTTTCTTCTGTTTCCAATGACAAAAAGTCTGAACCGGCAAAAAAAAAATACCGAAGTTGCAGATGGTACAATTTTAACTAGGGATTTTTTTTGCGGGAAACTAGGGATTTTTTCAAATTGCCGCGACGTTGAACCCGATGCCACAATATACGGATGAACAACATCTTGGAACAAAATATCCCTGTTCAAGAATTCATCCGATTAACTAGTTAACTTGCCGATTCATCCCTATTGGTAGGGTCATCGAGTAGCCGATAAACTTTCAATGGTACTTCCAGAAAAATTAACTATACTGTTTCTTCCAGTTCACTGATATTTTTCACAAAAGTGCGAATACATTATCTGGAGTATATCCAGAACCCCAGAAACACAGTATGTCATGCACATTGGCGACTGATTGATCCTTGCTCACACTCTCTTCGTGGTATTTTAATTAGCATGACGAGAACAAAAAATCGAACCGGGTATATATTTCTCACACAAATAATCAAGCACCATCAGCACGATCCGGCGGCCAGTTTCGCCCTCAGGTCCTTCCTCAGGATCTTCCCCGACGGCGCCTTGGGGATGGAGCTCACGAAGAAGACCTTCTGCAGCCTCTTGTAGAACACCACCTGCTTCGCCACATACTGCTTGATCTCGTCCTCGGTCATGTCGGCGCCGCCCGACGACGGCACGACGAACGCCACGGGGACCTCGCCGCTGGCATCATCCTTCATCCTGATCAAGATCAAGATAGCCGGCCGTTGTTAAGACATCATCATAACTCTTACAGCTCAATGAGGACCCATGCATTCATATGAATTCAAGTTCGTGCCGGAGTAAGAAGTTGGTGCTTACGGGACGACGGCGGCGTCGGCGATGCCGGGGTGGGCGATGAGCATGGCCTCGAGCTCCGCGGGGGCCACCTGGAACCCCTTGTACTTGATGAGCTCCTTGAGCCGGTCCACGATGAAGATCTCGTCGTCGGCGTCCACGAACCCGACGTCGCCGGTGTGCAGCCACCCGTCCTTGTCCACCGTCTCCGCCGTCGCGGCCGGGTTGTCGAGGTACCCTTTCATGATCTGCCTCCCCCTGATGCAGATCTCCCCGGGCTGGTTGCGCCCGAGGCACAGCCCGGTCTCCGGGTCGACGATCTTGAGCTCCGCGTTCCTCACCACCGTGCCGCAGGCGCCGGACTTCACCGGCGACGGCTCCTTGGCGAACGCCATGCACATCGACAGCACCGGACCCGCCTCTGTCATCCCATAGCCCTGCTCAAACGAAGTTACAAACAGATAAGTTTAACTGGCATGGCATGGTCGTCGTCTAGTCATGGTCAAAGCACGAGGAAGGAAATGTTAGGTGTATGTACCTGTCCGAGCACGGCGTTGGGGAGCTTGGCGTGGATGATGTCCTGCAGCTCCTTGCCCATGGGCGCGGCGCCGGAGATGACCATGCGCACGGAGGAGAGGTCGTGGCGGTCCATGGCGTCGCCCTTGGCCATCTCGACGACGATGGGCGGCACGAGCGGCGCGATGGTGATGCCGTGGCGCTCCACCAGCTCCATCATCTTCACCGTGTCGAAGCGCTTCATGACGACGAGGGCGGCGCCGGCGCGCAGCCCGCAGAGCAGGATGGAGTGCAGCGAGTAGACGTGGAACATGGGGAGCACGCAGAGCACGACGTCGTCCTCCCGGAGGTGCAGGTTGGGGTTGTCGCCGTCGACGAGCTGCGCCACGCTGGTGACCAGCCCGCGGTGCGACAGCATGACGCCCTTGGGGAGCCCCGTGGTGCCCGACGAGTAGGGCAGCGCCACCACGTCGCTGGCGACGTCGATGGGCGCCTCGGGCAGCGCCGAGTCGTCGGCGGCCGCGAGGTCGGCGAACGAGGCGCAGCCCTCGGCGCCGTCGCCCGTGGCGACGACCGTGACGCCCGCGAGGCCCCGCACCTTGGCGACGAACGCCGGCTCGGTCACCACGAGGGTGGCGCGGGAGGCCTGGGCCTGCTTGGCGATCTCGGGCGGGGTGTGGAGCGGGTTCGCCGTGGTGGTGGCGGCGCCGAGGCGGGACGCGGCGAGGAAGGCCAGCGCGAACTCGACGCAGTTGGGGAGGAGCAGCATCACGGTGCTGCCGTGGCGGACGCCGAGGGAGTGGAGCCCCGCCGCCACGCGCCGGGACAGGCCGTGCACGTCGCCGACCGTGAGCGTCTCGCCCGTGGCGCCGTCGATGAGGCAGGCGCGGTCCCGGCGCTCGGCAAGGCGCTCGAAGACGTAGTCGTGGAGCGGGAGGTGGTCCGGGATGGCGATGTCCGGCAGCGTCGAGCGGAAGACGACCTGCTGCTGCTCCGGCAACGAGCCCATTTCTCGCCGCGTCGTCTGCCCTGGATCGTTTTGAGCTGAATTGGTTGGTGGAGCTGTGGAAGCACTGGTTGCAAGATCGAGTTGTTCTGACTTCTGAGGAGTGGAAGGAGCTCGCGAAGTGGTACTTATAGATAGCGGAGGGAGGCAGTGGCGTTTGGTGGGGAGCTTGCCGGAGCGGTTGTTGTCCGGGAGAGAATGACTGGACCTGGTCCAGGTTCGTGGAAGAAAGCTCGGTGCGAATTTCCAAGTCTAGCCGAGCAGCATAAGACATGCATTTCACACGTGCGAAGGAACCACACCTCCAGCGTCTGACTGTATGATAAAATATACTCCTTCATTCATTTTAATTTACTGCCCAGACTAGCTTTGTCTGGAGCCAAACTTTATACATTTTAATCAAGTTTGTAGAAAAATTACTTGCAAAAAAAGTTTGTAGAAGAAAACATTAACAAGTTTGTTATTGTAAATGTCCGTACTATATTGTTTATAAACTTAGTCGAACTTATAAAATTTGAGGAATCCAATATGCGGAGTAAACAAAAAATGGAGTGAGCACTACCCCCTCCGTAGTACTATAATATAAGATACAAATAAAAACTTGATTAATATCACACATCTAGCTTTATCGCTATTTTCTGGGCATGTGCAAAGAAAGAGTAAGTTGATAGTTCTTAAATTCTACGACGACATATAAAGTCAATGCATGTGCCATACATTGTCTCAAGTCGTTTTGCTTCGGAAAAATTACAGCTACAGAAACATCATCAGATGAACTCACTAAAGGTTGGAGCTTCGAGTCTCACTGTCCGTGTAAGAGCCAATTTCTTTCTCTTCTTTCTAGTCAATTAACATCATTATAGCTTTGTGCCCCCTCGATACAATCGCTTCGCCCAAACAAACTCACTGTTTTCTCTTGAATTAAGCATCTATACAACGAAATACATCCGTTTGAATGACACTTAAATATGAGATGGAGGAAGTACATCTGTAGTAAGTGCTAGGAGAATGCTTGCTTTTAAGGTAGGAAAGATTATCTACCATCAAAGCTAACATATGTAAGTATATTATAGATGCCAGGGTTAAAAATGCACTACAATACCACTAAGCTATCACCTGGAGTAATGGTAATTTAAGCAACCTTTTGTTATTCCTTGTTGCCCGATTCTGAATTTTGCTATGCACCTGCTGTGCCACTGCCTCGTGGGCCTAACAAGCAACGGACCCGTCTTATTGGAGATGGTTGGTGACAGTCTTTTTTGGGGTAGATGGTTGTTGTGAGTTTGACTGGAGCAGCAGGACCAAACATTTGGTCAGCCAAGTCAGTGCTCACCAACCGTGCGTGAGTTGAGAGGTGGAGGAACCGGTAGCTCCGCCACGGATCAGTCCAGTGACGTCAAACGCTAGGACTTGGTTACATGGTAGCTCCTCCGTTTGGGGCGATGGTAGTGGTAGCTGTCGGATCACAAACATTGCCAATCCTGTCCCTGTCCGTAAAAATCAAAACCATGTTTGCTTCTCTCTTTCAGGAAAGTGCTCTCTGATCGAAATTAATTAGCACACACTTGGTACAACTTTGTACTAAGGTTGTAGTGATTGTGCGTCAATTAATCTGAATCGGGGGAGTGCTAATATGAATGTGTAATCGGGCATAAGAGCGTTTTTAGTCATTTCCCTTGAGTTCTTCTTCTTTCCTAAAAGAAACATTTTCAAGAGTTAACATTTCCAGCTCTCCATCAAACCTGTTGACTCCTAATTTTTTGAGAAGTTGCCACTCAAACATTTTCCTCCGCGTTCAAGTTTGAATAGGAAGCATGCATTCTCCTCAATTTCCCTCTCCTACAACGATTCTCCCTCCTTCAAGGACGTGAAGGTTGCGCTCCTCCCCACCTTCTCCGCCACGGTTTTGATGCCCATGCACTCCGACGAGATTTTTCTTTGTCTTCTCATTCTCTTCTTCTTCCATTCATCCCCATCACGGGTGACGCCTTTACAAGGCTGCCCTTTTTGCCACGGGTAAAACGACATGTGCGTGTCTGTGGAAACACATCTGCCAGCTACTGTCGCTGATTCCGACGAATCTGTGCGCCACGTACTATGCCATCGTACCACCAAGAGAACGAAAGAGGAGAAGGACACATTCAGGTGAATAAGTGCACACACAGTGGCCTAAGAAGAAGGAATTTCACTGACTTTCTCAACTCCATCTTCAAAGTGCCCAAACTATGGCCCGGGAAGTACAAATTTCACCGATTTTCTCAACTCCTTCATTGGCTTGATCCCCCAATTGGCAATTAATTTCAAATTTGTAGTCTCCTGTTCACCCCCTAGTCGATTGGTTCAATCCTTTCAGTCATAACCCTCCGACGTCAGTTCCGCATGATGGATCCATCGCCCGAGCACCTCGCAACTAGCCGGATCTGGCGCTCAACCAACACGCCACACCTTCTGGCCGACACGATGAAAGCCTCGAAGACCACAGTACAACCCACCCTAAGCCCGCACTGCGGGCCGCTGCACTGATCACGACAAGCTCACACCTCATGCCGCTGGTCTTCCTAACCCCCTGTGTGCAGCTGCCACGCGTAGGGATGCAAGCTGATGGCGTCTGCATGTCCGCGACCATTCGTAGGCATGCACCTAATGCAACTCCGATGCAGCCGCTGCTGCAGCACACACCTCCACACCAGCCCCACGCAACTCGCCCAGCATCCCAACCGTCGTCTCACCGGAGAAGGGGCTTGATACGTCTCCAACGTATCTATAATTTTTTATTGTTCCATGCTATTATATTATCTGTTTTGGATGTTTTATATGCATTAATATGATATTTTATATGATTTTTGGGACAACCTATTAACCTAGAGCCCAGTGTCAGTTTCTGTTTTTTTCCTTGTTTTAGAGTTTCGCGGAAAAGGAATACCAAACGGAATAAAACTTTCGCGATGATTTTTCTTGGACTAGAAGATTCCCAGGAGACTTGGAGTGCAAGTCAGAAGAGCCACGAGGCGGCCACAAGGGTGGAGGGCGCTCCCAGGGGGTAGGGCGCGCCCCCCGACCTTGTGGGCCCCTCGTAGACCCCTGACCTTGATCTTCCGCCTATATATACTCTTATACCCCAAAAACATCCAGGGGAGCCACGGAACCACTTTTCCACCGCCGCAACTTTCTGTACCCGTGAGATCCCATCTTGGGGCCTTTTCTGGCATCCTGCCGAAGGGGGATTCGATCACGGAGGGCTTCTACATCAACACCATTGCCTCTCCGATGAAGCGTGAGTAGTTTACTTCAGACCTACGGGTCCATAGCTAGTAGCTAGATGACTTCTTCTCTCTCTTTGATTCTCAATACAAAGTTCTCCTCGATGTTTGATACGTCTCCAACGTATCTATAATTTATGAAGTATTCATGCTATTATATTATCCATCTTGGATGTTTAATGGGCCTTACTATGCACTTTTATATTATTTTCGGGACTACCCTATTAACCCAGAGCCCAGTGTCAATTTCTGTTTTTTCCATTGTTTCAGTGTTTCGCAGAAAAGGAATATCAAACGGAGTCCAAACGGAATGAAACCTTCGGGAGCGTGATTTTTGGAACGAACGTGATCCAGGAAACTTGGAGTTGAAGTCAGGGAAGCTTCAAGGTGGCCACGAGGCAGGGAGGCGCGCTTGCCCCCTGGGCGCGCCCCCCACCCTCGTGGGCCCCTCGTGGCTCCCCTGACCGACTTCTTTCGCCTATATATGTCCATATACCCTAAAAACATCGGGGAACAGAATAGATCGGGAGTTCCGCGGCCGCAAGCCTCTATAGCCACCAAAAACCAATCGGGACCCTGTTCCGGCACCCTGCCGGAGGGGGATCCCTCACCGGTGGCCATCCCCATCATCCCGACGCTCTCCATGACGAGGAAGGAGTAGTTCACCCTCGGGGATGAGGGTATGTACCAGTAGCTATGTGTTTGATCTCTCTCTCTCTCTCTCGTGTTCTTGAGGAGATACGATCTTGATGTATCGCGAGCTTTGCTATTATAGTTGTTTCTTATGATGTTTCTCCCCCTCTACTCTCTTGTAATGGATTGAGTTTTCCCTTTGAAGTTATCTTATCGGATTGAGTCTTTAAGGATTTGAGAACACTTGATGTATGTCTCGCATGTGCTTATCTGTGGTGACAATGGGATATCACGTGATCCACTTGATGTATGTTTTGGTGATCAACTTGCGAGTTCCATGAACTTATGCATAGGGGTTGGCACACGTTTTCGTCTTGACTCTCCGGTAGAAACTTTGGGGCACTCTTTGAAGTTCTTTGTGTTGGTTGAATAGATGAATCTGAGATTGTGTGATGCACATCGTATAATCATACCCATGGATACTTGTGGTGACATTGGAGTATCTAGGTGCCATTAGGGTTTTGGTTGATTTGTATCTTAAGGTGTTATTCTAGTATGAACTCTATTGATAGATCGAACGGAAAGAATAGCTTCGTGTTATTTTACTACGGACTCTTGAATAGATCGATCAGAAAGGATAACTTTGAGGTGGTTTCGTACCCTACCATAATCTCTTCGTTTGTTCTCCTCTATTAGTGACTTTGGAGTGACTCTTTGTTGCATGTTGAGGGACAGTTATATGATCCAATTATGTTATTATTGTTGAGAGAACTTGCACTAGTGAAAGTATGAACCCTAGGCCTTGTTTCGAAGCATTGCAATACCGTTTACGCTCACTTTTGCTATTAGTTACCTTGCTATTTTTATTTTTTTAGATTACAAAAACCTATATCTACCATCCATATTGCACTTGTATCACCATCTCTTCGCCGAACTAGTGCACCTATACAATTTGCCATTGTATTGGGTGTGTTGGGGACACAAGAGACTCTTTGTTATTTGGTTGCAGGGTTGTTTGAGAGAGACCATCTTCATCCTACGCCTCCCACGGATTGATAATGCTTAGGTCATCTAATTGAGGGAAATTTGCTACTGTCCTACAAACCTCTGCACTTGGATGCCCAACAACGTCTACAAGAAGAAGGTTGTGTAGTAGACATCAAGCTCTTTTCTGGCGCCGTTGCCGGGGAGGTGAGTGCTTGAAGGTATATCTTTAGATCTTGCAATCAAATCTTTTTGTTTCTTGTTTTATCACTAGTTTAGTTTATAAAAGAAAACTACAAAAAAATGGAATTGAGGGTGCCTCATATGCTTCATCTTTTTAATGTCTTTCGTGAAAATGATGGGAAGGAAAATTGTGCTCAAGTGCTAGAAGAAGAATTACATAGAATGCTTGGCATAAAATATGTGAATGATGAGCATGATTGCAATGTTGTTAGTATGAATTCTTTGAATACCCATGATGCTAATGATATGCAAAGCCACAAGCTTGGGGATGCTATGTTTGATGAAGATGATATTTTTTGTCCCCCAAGTTTTGATGAGCAAATTTATTATGATGAAAGCATGCCTCCTATTTATGATGATTATTGTGATGACATGTTGAAAGAACATGCGGTGCCCCCATGTTTGGTTTTGGTAATTGATGACAATCTCTATGGACTGATGGTTGCCTTGAGTTATATTTGAAGGATTTGTCCATAGGCATTTCTTGAAGTCCATGTGTTGGTTTCAAGGAGTTTATGTGGTGACCAAGGTGTTATTAAGGAATTATCCAAAGATTGGTCATGTGAGAGTTGAGCTTATTGCAAGCATGTCTTGAAGAAGAAGATTGTGTGATCATTCATGTTTACCTTCAAGACATCATCCAAATGAAGAGAGTTGGAAAGAGTCAAGGTTGATCAAGACTAAGTCAAGAGTGAATCAAGTTGATCAACACATAAAGCGCACAAGATGTACCGAGGGATCAAGCGATCCCATGGTATGGTAAGCATTGTCAATTACGCTTTGTGTACTAACCCATGGTCTTTGTGAGAGTTCTTTGTGGGGTTAGGTTGCGGTGTGCATGTTCAAGTGAAGCGGGCAAGTTCAAGTAAAGCATCACGAAGAGATCAAATGCTTGAAGCCATTGTGGTGACAATGGACTTGTGAAGATGTGCGGAAGGGTGGCTCACCCATAGTGGAGTATGGGGGAGCAATCAACTAGTCTTCATCGAGCCAACGCAATCAAGAAAGGTGGTCCATCTTTAGGGAGTCAAGATCGTCACCATCTAGCTCAACTGGACCATGTGCAATGCAAAGGTTTTCTCTTGATAGGTTTTCTATTTTACCGGTCTCATGATGGTAGTTGGGAGACCGGGTTATAGGATCGATTGCCGTACTATCAAGGGGGGCTCTCGATGAGTAGCTTGATCGTATCGTTCATAGAGAGCTCAAACCATTGCATCCTTGCATCATATTTATTGGTTCTTGTTTGGTTCTTCTCTTTGTGAGTTTTGGAGCTTATGGTCATCTTGATGACAAGCTCGAGTTCATCGAAAACGGAGTTCACTCACATCTTCTATGATGTTTTCGATGTTGGAGGTTATGCTGGTTCTTCTCAGTTGGAGGTTTCACTCCTCTATTTGTTGGCATACCTCCCCTGCCTCTTCTTACTATAACCAGTCGCTGTTTTGATGCTACTCGTCTTCCTCTATCCAACAAGCTTGATTTGCTCAATTCGGAGTTCATATGAAGAAGTTTTGGCAGTTCTGTTTTTCTCCCTGCGGTAGTACCGCAGTGGCAGCGGTAGTACCGCTTGTAGCGTCAAGTGGTAGTACCGCGGTGGCAGCGGTAGTACCGCTTGTAGCGTCAAGCGGTAGTACCGCTGCCGTACCGCTCTACTACCGCCTTGATTTTGGGTCTGCTCTTTTCGTGTCGGGTTCAGCGGTAGTCGCGCGGCAGTAAGGCACGGTAGTTCCGCCTATAAACGGTAGTACCGCTCCGGTCGAGCGGTAGTACCACTGGGGTGAGCGGTAGTACCGCTTATAAGCGGTACTACCGCCCCAAGGTTCATGTTTTGTTGATCTGTTTCCCTGCTTCTTCCGCCCGAGCGGTAGTACCGCTCGTGGAGCGGTAGTACCGCTCGTGTGCGGGCTGAGCACATAACGGTTGGATTTTCCCCCTCCTATAAAAGGGGGTCTTCTTCCCCAATGAACCTTATCTTTTGAAGCTCGTGTTCTTCCCCCATTGTTGACCTTCTTCGATCTTGCTAACTCTCAATCCCTCCATGGATTCTTGCTAGTTTTTGAGGGAAAAGAGAGAGGAGATCTAGATCCACATTTCCACCAATCACTTTCTCCTCTATGTGAGGGGAACCCCTTGGATCTAGATCTTGGAGTTCTTGGTGTTCTCCTTCTTGTTCTTCCTCTCATTTTCCTCCCTAGCATTAGTTGCTTCGGTGGGATTTGAGAGAGAAGGACTTGGGCACTCCGTGTGCCCTTGCCATTGCATTTGGTGCATCGGTTTGAGTTCTCCACGGTGATACGTGGAAGTTAAAAGTTGAGAAGCTTATTACTCTTGGGTGCTTGGTACCCTTGAGCTTGTTCCTCTTGGGTGCTTGGGCGCCCTAGACGGTTGGTGGTGTTCGGAGCTCAATCATTGTGGTGTAAAGCTCCAGGCAAGCGTCGGGATCTCCAATTAGGTTGTGGAGATCGCCCCGAGCAATTTGACGGGTTCCGGTGACCGCCCCCAAGGGTTGCCAAAGTGTACGGGTTCGGTGACCGCCCCCAAGGGTTGCCATTTGTACGGGTTCGGTGACCTCCCTCAAGGGTCCCTTAGTGGAATCACGACATCTTGCATTGTGCGAGGGCGTGAGGAGATTACGGTGGCCCTAGTGGCTTTTTGGGGAGCATTGTGCCTCCACAACGCTCCAAACGGAGATTAGCATCCGCAAGGGTGTGAACTTCGGGATACATCGTCGTCTCCGCGTGCCTCGGTTATCTCTTACCCGAGCCCTTTACTTATGCACTTTACTTTGTGATAGCCATATTGTTTCTTGTCATATATCTTGCTATCACCTAAGTAGTTTTTCTTGCTTATCATAAGTTGTTGGTGCACATAGATGAGCCTAGTTGTTGTAGGTTTTGTGCTTGACAAATTAACCGCTAGGTTTATTCCGCATTTGTTCAAGCCTCAACCATAATTATTTTAAAGCGCCTATTCACCCCCCCCCCCGCCTCTAGGCGACATCCACGATCTTTTACATGTATGATATAAAGAATAAAGATAACCATGAAACTTGTCATCATGATTTTAATTTTCAATTGGATTATGCTTCACATGATAGTTATTTTGTTGAGTTTGCTTCCACTACTATTGATGAGAATAAATTTGCTTATGTGGAGAGTAGTAAAATTTCTATGCAAGTAGATCATGAAAAGAATGCTTTATGTGCTGGTTATATGGCTGAATTCATTGATGATGCTACTGAAAATTATTATGAGGGAGGAACATATGCTTGTAGGAATTGCAATAATTTCAAGTTTCCTCTCTATGTTCATAAAATCTTGAAGTTATGCTTGTTTTGCCTTCCTATGCTAGTTGATTATTGTTCCCATAAGTTGTTTGTTCACAAAATCACTATGCATAGAAAGTGGGTTAGACTTAAATGTGCTAGTCATATTCTTCATGATGCTCTCTTTATGTTTCAATTCTTATCTTTTATGTGAGCATCATTGAAATCATCATGCCTAGCTAGGGGCGTTAAACGTTAGCGCTTGTTGGGAGGCAACCCAATTTTATTTTTGTTTCTTCCTTTTTAGTTCTCGTTAGTAATAAATATTTGATCTAGCCTCTGGTTAGATGTGGTTTTCTGTTTTAATTAGTGTTTGTGCCAAGTAAGACCTATAGGATCTTCTTGGATGATAGTTAGTTGATCTTGCCGAAAATTCCAGAAACTTTCTGTTCACGAAAACAATTGTTTAAAATCACCAGAACATGATAAAATACTGATTCAAATTGCAGCAGATCAATAATCAAATTATCTAGGTCTTCCTATTTTGGTAGAATTTTTTGAGTTCCAGAAGTTTGCGTTAGTTACAGATTACTACATACTGTTCTGTTTTTGACAGATTCTATTTTTCGTGTGTTGTTTGCTTATTTTGATGAATCTATGGCTAGTAAAATAGTTTATAAACCATAGAGAAGTTGGAATACAATAGAGTTAACACCAATACAAATAAAGAATGAGTTCATTACAGTACCTTGAAGTGGTGTTTTGTTTTCTCTCGCTAACGGAGCTCACGAGATCTTCTGTTAAGTTTTGTGTTGTGAAGCTTTCAAGTTTTGGGTAAAGATTCGATGGACTATGGAATAAGGAGTGGCAAGAGCCTAAGCTTGGGTATGCCAAGGCACCCCAAGGTAATATTCAAGGACAACCAAGAGCCTAAGCTTGGGGATGCCCCGGATGGCATCCCCTCTTTCGTCTTCGTTAATCGGTAACTTTATTTGGAGCTATATTTTTATTCATCGCATGATATGTGTTTTGCTTGGAGCGTCATTTTATTTTCTTTAGCTTTGCTTGCTGTTTGAATAAAATACCAAGATCTGAAATTTTTAAATGAGAGAGAGTCTTCACATAGCTACATAATTATTTAACTACTCATTGATCTTCACTTATATCTTTTTGGAGTAGTTTGTCATTTTCTCGTGTGCTTCACTTATATCCTATGAGTAAATGGTTGAATGATTTGAATGTCATAAGTCTGAAATTATATATGTTTCATATGCCTTTCCCTTGGGGAGTAATGCCTTCACATATAAGAAGTAGAGGTGGTAAATTTTTTGAAGGTTAGCAAACATTGTATTGGTCACTTGAACAATTCATGAAATAATATTGAAGGAAGAGAGATTTCACATATAAATATACTATCTTGGACATCTTCTATGATTGTGATCCCCATTAATTATTTTCAAACCTGAGCAAATTAGTTGAAGTTGGACAAGGAAACAACATAATGAGTTATGCTTGGGTATATTTGTATAGAAGTTATATTGTTATGGATCCTCTAACATGTGGTGCTTTCTATTTAGAATCTTTGCTAGCCAAAATATCTGTACTAAGCGGGAATACTGCTTGTGCATCCAAATTCCTTGAACCAAGTTCCTTCCATGAGTGTCCACCATATCTACCTATATGCGGTATTTACCTGCCGTTCCAAGTAAATTTTCATGTGCCAAACTCTAAACCTTCAAATAATAATCTGTTTTGTATGCCTGAATTGCTCATGTAGCGACTAGGGGCTGTCAGTATCTTCCATGCTAGGTGGGTTATTCTCACGATGAGTGGACTCCGCTCATCATTCACGAGAAAATGGCTGGTAACTGGGTGCCCAGTCCTATGATCAAAAGATCAAAAACAAATTCGCAAATAATTTAAACAAAACTCCCCCAGGAATGTTGATAGTTGGACGGCACCCGTTGTTTCGGACAAGCCGTGGAGTGTGAATGTTGGTGGAGGGGGAGTAAAAAGTTTACCTTTCTGCGTGGGAACCGCCTATAATGTATCTAGTATGGAAGATATTGGGAACTCTTGGTTGTTATGTTGACAATGAAAGCATACCTCTCAAAATTATTTTCATCTCTGTTTTTGCTCCGAGCTCTGGCACCTCTGCAAATCCCTGCTCCCTCTGCGAAGGGCCTATCTTTTACTTTTATGCAAGAGTCAGTAGTATTCCTTCTCATTCCAACCTACTCTTTAGTTGGCAAGCATCATATGATGGAGAGATCTAAGCATATATGGCCATTCAAATATATTTGATCATGAATTATTATTGTTGACATTACCCTTGAGGTAAAAGGTTGGGAGGCGAAACATTAAGCCCGTATCTTTCTCTGTGTTCGATGAATACTATTTGTTCTAAAAATATGCTTTGAGTGGTAGCAATCATGGAAGACTAAATGATAGTTGAGTATGTGAAGTTTGCTGAATCAAAGCTCTGACATAGACTCTTCCTGAAAATAAGATGAAATGTAATTGTTTGATGACTAATAACACGGTTTGTTAGTTGTCAAGAAAGTTTATGATCTATACTTTAACATGTGAATAGCTTGTTACTTGATCATGAGAAGCTTTATGAGTTGAGCTATTGTTATGACATATGATGATGCTAGAAAAGCTGATTGAAATTATCATTGATCAAACTTGTGCACCTGCTAGCATTCACACTTCATAAATTATTTCTTTTATAATTTACCTACTCGAGGACGAGCAGGAATTAAGCTTGGGGATGCTGATACGTCTCCAACGTATCTATAATTTATGAAGTACTCATGCTATTATATTATCCATCTTGGATGTTTAATGGGCCTTACTATGCACTTTTATATTTTTTTGGCACTAACCTATTAACCCAGAGCCCAGTGCCAGTTTCTGTTTTTTTCCCTTGTTTCAGTGTTTCGCAGAAAAGGAATATCAAAGGGAGTCCAAACAGAATGAAACCTTCGGGAGCGTGATTTTTGGAACGAACGTGATCCAGGAGACTTGGAGTTGAAGTCAGGGAAGCTTCAAGGTGGCCATGAGGCAGGGAGGCGCGCCTGCCCCCCTGGGCGCGCCCCCACCCTCGTGGGCCCCTCATGGCTCCTCTGACCGACTTCTTTCGCCTATATATGTCCATATACCCTACAAACATCGGGGAGTAGAATAAATCGGGAGTTCCGCGGCCGCAAGCCTTTGTAGCCACCAAAAACCAATCGGGACCCTGTTCCGGCACCCTGCCGGAGGGGGAATCCCTCACCGGTGGCCATCTTCATCATCCCGGCGCTCTCCATGACGAGGAGGGAGTAGTTCATCCTCTGGGCTGAGGGTATGTACCAGTAGCTATGTGTTTGATCTCTCTCTCTCTCGTGTTCTTGAGGTGGTATGATCTTGATGTATCGCGAGCTTTGCTATTATAGTTGGATCTTATGATGTTTCTCCCCCTCTACTCTCTTGTAATGGATTGAGTTTTCCCTTTGAAGTTATCTTATCGTATTGAGTCTTTAAGGATTTGAGAACACTTGATGTATGTCTTGCATGTGCTTATCTGTGGTGACAATGGGATATCACGTGATCCACTTGATGTATGTTTTGGTGATCAACTTGCGAGTTTCGTGAACTTATGCATAGGGGTTGGCACACGTTTTCGTCTTGACTCTCCGGTAGAAACTTTGGGGCACTCTTTGAAGTTCTTTGTGTTGGTTGAATAGATGAATCTGAGATTGTGTGATGCATATCGTATAATCATACCCATGGATACTTGTGGTGACATTAGGGTTTTGGTTTATTTGTATCTTAAGGTGTTATTCTAGTATGAACTCTATGATAGATCGAACGGAAAGAATAGCTTCGTGTTATTTTACTACGGACTCTTGAATAGATCAAATCAGAAAGGATAACTTTGAGGTGGTTTCGTACCCTACCATAATCTTTCGTTTGTTCTCCTCTATTAGTGACTTTGGAGTGACTCTTTGTTGCATGTTGAGGGATAGTTATATGATCCAATTATGTTATTATTGTTGAGAGAACTTGCACTAGTGAAAGTATGAACCATAGGCCTTGTTTCGAAGCATTGCAATACCGTTTACGCTCACTTTTGCTATTAGTTATCTTGCTGTTTTTATATTTTCAGATTACAAAAACCTATATCTACCATCCATATTGCACTTGTATCACCATCTCTTCGCCGAACTAGTGCACCTATACAATTTGCCATTGTATTGGGTGTGTTGTGGACACAAGAGACTCTTTGTTATTTGGTTGCTGGGTTGTTTGAGAGAGACCATCTTCATCCTACGCCTCCCACAGATTGATAAACCTTAGGTCATC
The DNA here is from genome assembly GCF_018294505.1 of Triticum aestivum. NCBI lineage: Eukaryota > Viridiplantae > Streptophyta > Magnoliopsida > Poales > Poaceae > Triticum > Triticum aestivum. The sequence goes on from NC_057799.1 coordinate 95,351,187, forward strand.
CTTGAGGGAAATTTGCTACTGTCCCACAAACCTCTGCACTTGGAGGCCCAACAACGTCTACAAGAATAAGGTTGTGTAGTAGACATCAATGTTCTTGGAGATCTATTCGATGTGATACTCTTTTGCGGTGTGTTTGCCGAGATCCGATGAATTGTGGATTTATGATCAGCTTATCTATGAATATTATTTGAATATCCTCTGAGTTCTTATATGCATGATTTGATATCTTTGCAAGTCTCTTCGAACTATCGATTTGGTTTGGCCAACTAGATTGGTATTTCTTGCAATGGGAGAAGTGGTTAGATTTGGGTTCAATCTTGCGGTGTCCTTTCCCAGTGACAACAGGGCAGCAAGGCACGTCTTGTATTGTTGCCATCGAGGATAAAAAGATGGGGTTTTCATCATATTGCTTGAGTTAATTCCTCTACATCATGTCATCTTGCTTAAAGCGTTACTCCATTCTTTATGAACTTAATACTCTAGATGCATGCTGGATAGCGGTCGATGTGTGGAGTAATAGTAGTAGATGCATAATTGTTTCGGTCTACTTGACACGGACGTGATGTCTATATTCATGATCATTGCCTTAGATATCGTCATAACTTTGCGCTTTTCCATCAATTGCTCGGCAGTAATTTGTTCACTCACCGTAATAATTTCTATCTTGAGAGAAGCCTCTAGTGAAACCTATGGCCCCGGGTCTATTTTCCATCATATTAGTTTCCCATCAACTTGCCAATTTCTGTCGCCGTTTCCTTATTTTGCAATCTTTACTTTCCGTTCCATAAACCAAAAATACCAAAAATATTACTTTACCGTTTATCCATCTCTATCAGATCTCACTTTGCGAATAACCGTGAAGGGATTGACAACCCCTTTGTCGCGTTGGTTGCAAGTTGGTGTTTGTTTGTGCATGTATTCGGTGGCTTGTTGCGTTGTCTCCTACTGGATTGATACCTTGGTTCTCAAAACTGAGGGAAATACTTACGCTACTTTGCTGCATCACCCTTTCCTCTTCAAGGGAAAAACCAACGCAAGCTCAAGAGGTAGCAAGAAGGATTTCTGGCGCCGTTGTCGGGGAGATCTACGCCAAGCCAAGACATACCAAGTACCCATCATAAACTCTCATCCCTCGCATTACATTATTCACCATTCGCCTCTCGTTTTCCTCTCCCCCACTTCTGAAACGATTTTCGAAAAGACTCACCTTATATTAGCCCATCTTCCGTTCGTCTTCTTAGTTTGCTTTTTGTGTGCTCGTGTGTTGGATTGCTTGTTTTGTCACGATGGCCCAAGATAATACCAAATTGTGTGACTTTTCCAACACCAACAACAATGATTTTATTAGTACTCTGATTGCTCCCGATGCTAATGCGGAATCTTGTGAGATTAATACTGCTTTGCTGAATCTTGTTATGAAAGATCAATTTTATGGCCTTCCCAATGAAGATGCCGCATCCCATCTTAATAATTTCGTTGATTTATGCGATATGCAAAAGAAAAAAGATGTGGATAATGAATTGTTAAGTTGAAGTTATTTCCGTTCTCGCTTAGGGATCGCGCTAAAACTTGGTTTTCATCTTTGCCTAAAAATAGGATTGAATCATGGAATAAGTGTAAAGATGCTTTTATTTCCAAGTATTTTCCTCCCGCCAAGATCATCTCCCTTAGGAATGATATTATGAATTTTAAGCAACTTGATCATGAACATGTTGCACAATCTTGGGAGATGATGAAATTGATGATTAGAAATTGCCCTATTCATGGTTTGAATTTATGGATGATTATACAAAAAAATTATGACGGATTGAATTTTGCTTCTAGAAATCTTTTAGATTCGGCCGCGGGAGGCACTTTTATGGAAATTACTTTAGGAGAAGCTAACAAACTCCTAGATAATATTATGATTAATTATTCTCAATGGCATACCGAAAGATCTTCCACGAGTAAAAAAGTGCATGCGATTGAAGAAAAAAATGTTTTGAGTGGAAAGATGAGCTTATGAAATTGTTTGCTAGTAAGAGTGCTCCTATTGATCCTAATGATATGCCTGAAGGAAATATGCCCTAGAGGCAATAATAAAGTTATTATTTATTTCCTTATATCATGATAAATGTTTATTATTCATGCTAGAATTGTATTAACCGGAAACTTAGTACATGTGTGAATACATAGACAAAAATAGAGTGTCACTAGTATGCCTCTACTTGACTAGCTCGTTGAATCAAAGATGGTTAAATTTCCTAGCCATAGACATGAGTTGTCATTTGATTAATGGGATCACATCATTAGAGAATGATGTGATTGACTTGACCCATTCCGTTAGCTTATCACTTGATCGTTTAGTATGTTGCTATTGCTTTCTTCATGACTTATACATGTTCCTATGACTCTGAGATTATGCAACTCCCGGATACCGGAGGAACACTTTGTGTGCTACCAAACGTCACAACGTAACTGGGTGATTATAAAGGTGCTCTACAGGTGTCTCCGATGGTACTTGTTGAGTTGGCATAGATCGAGATTAGGATTTGTCACTCCGATTGTCGGAGAGGTATCTATGGGCCCTCTCGGTAATGCACATCACTATAAGCCTTGCAAGCAATGTAATTAATGAGTTAGTTACGGGATGATGCATTACGCAACGAGTAAAGAGACTTGCCGGTAACGAGATTGAACTAGGTATTGAGATACCGACGATCGAATCTCGGGCAAGTAACATACCGATGACAAAGGGAACAACGTATGTTGTTATGCGGTTTGACCGATAAAGATCTTCGTAGAATATGTGGGAGCCAATATGAGCATCCAGGTTCCGCTATTGGTTATTGACCGGAGATGAGTCTCGGTCATGTCTACATAGTTCTCAAACCTGTAGGGTCCGCACGCTTAACGTTCGGTGACGATCGGTAATATGAGTTTATGTGTTTTGATGTACCGAAGGTAGTTTGGAGTCTCGGATATGATCACGGACATGACGAGGAGTCTCGAAATGGTCGGGACATAAAGATCGATATATTGGAAGCCTATATTTGGACATCGGAATAGTTCCGGGTGAATTCGGGAATTTACCGGAGTACCGGGAGGTTACCGGAACCCCCCGGTAAGTGTATGGGCCTTATTGGGCCATAATGGAGAGAGAGAGAGGAGGCCAGGGCAGGCCGCACGCCCCCTCCCCCTCTGGTCCGAATTGGACTAGGAAGGGGGGCGGCGCCCCCCTTTCCTTCCTCCCTCTCTCCCCCTTCCTTCTCTCCTAGTCCAACTAGGGAAGGGGGGGAATCCTACTCCCAGTGGGAGTAGGACTCCTCCAGGGCGCGCCATAGGAGGGCCGGCCCTTCCCCTCCTCCACTCCTTTAAATACGGGGGAGGGGGCACCCCATAGACACACAAGTTAATCATTGATCTCTTAGCCGTGTGCGGTGCCCCCCTCCACCATAATCCACCTCGGTCATATCGTCGTAGTGCTAAGGCGAAGCCCTGCGCCGGTAGCTTCATCATCACCGTCATCACACCGTCATGCTGACGAAGCTCTCCCTCAAAGCTCTATTGGATCGTGAGTTCATGTGACGTCGCCGAGCTGAACGTGTGCAGATCGTGGAGGTGCCATACATTCGGTACTAGGATCGGTCGATCGTGAAGACGTACGACTACATCAACCACGTTGTCATAACGCTTTCGCTTTCGATCTACGAGGGTACGTGGACAACACTCTCCCCTCTCATTGCTATGCATCACCATGATCTTGCGTGTGCGTAGGAATTTTTTGAAATTACTACGTTTCCCAACAGTGGCATCCGAGCCAGGTTTATGCGTAGATGTTATATGCACGAGTAGAACACAAGTGAGTTGTGGGCGATACTAGTCATACTGCTTACCAGCATGTCATAATTTGATTACGCGGTATTGTTGGATGAAGCGGCTGATACGTCTCAACGTATCTATAATTTTTTATTGTTCCATGCTATTATATTATCTGTTTTGGATGTTTATGGGCTTTATTAAACACTTTTATATTATTTTTGGGACTAACCTATTAACCCAGAGCCCAGTGCCAGTTTCTGTTTTTCCCTTGTTTTAGTGTTTCACAGAAAAAGAATATCAAACGAAGTCCAAACGGAATGAAACCTTCGGGAGAGTTATTTTTGGAACGGAAGCAATCCAGAAGACTTGGAGTGTACGTAAGGGAAGCAACGAGGAAGGCACGAGGCAGGGGGTGCGCCCACCCCCTGGGCGCGCCCTCCACCCTCGTGGGGCCCTCGTGGCTCCCCTGACCGACTTCTTTCGCCTATATATATCCATATACCCTAAAAACTTTGGGGAACAGAATAGATCAGGAGTTCCGCCGCCGCAAGCCTCTGTAGCCACCAAAAACCAATCGGGACCCTATTCCGGCACCCTCCCGGAGGGGGGATCCCTCATCGGTGGCCATCTTCATCATCCCGACACTCTCCATGACGAGGAGGGAGTAGTTCACCCTCGGGGCTGAGGGTATGTACCAGTAGCTATGTGTTTGATCTGTCTCTCTCTCTCTCTCTCTCTCTCGTGTTCTTGAGGTGGTACGATCTTGATGTATCGCGAGCTTTGCTATTATAGTTGGATCTTATGATGTTTCTCCCCCTCTACTTTCTTGTAATGGATTGAGTTTTCCCTTTGAAGTAATCTTATCGGATTGAGTCTTTAAGGATTTGAGAACACTTGATGTATGTCTTGCCGTGCTTATCTGTGGTGACAATGGGATATCACGTGATCCACTTGATGTATGTTTTGGTGATCAACTTGCGGGTTCGCCCATGAACCTATGCATAGGGGTTGGCACACGTTTTCATCTTGACTCTCCGGTAGAAACTTCGGGGCACTCTTTGAGGTTCTATGTGTTGGTTGAATAGATGAATATGAGATTGTGTGATGCATGTCGTATAATCATACCCACAGATACTTGAGGTGACATCGGAGTATCTAGGTGACATTAGGGTTTTGGTTGATTTGTGTCTTAAGGTGTTATTCTAGTACGAACTCTATGATAGATCGAACGGAAAGAATAGCTTCGAGTTATTTTACTACGGACTCTTGAATAGATCGATCAGAAAGAATAACTTTGAGGTGGTTTCGTACCCTACCATAATCTCTTCGTTTGTTCTCCTCTATTAGTGATTTTGGAGTGACTCTTTGTTGCATGTTGATGGATAGTTATATGATCCAGTTATGTTATTATTGTTGAGAGAACTTGCACTAGTGAAAGTATGAACCCTAGGCCTTGTTTCCTAGCATTGCAATACCGTTTACGCTCACTTTTACCACTTGTTACCTTGTTGTTTTTATATTTTCAGATTACAAAAACCTATATCTACCATCCATATTGCACTTGTATCACCATCTCTTCGCCGAACTAGTGCACCTATACAATTTACCATTGTATTGGGTGTGTTGGTGACACAATAGACTCTTTGTTATTTGGTTGCAGGGTTGTTTGAGAGAGACCATCTACATCCTACACCTCCCACGGATTGATAAACCTTAGGTCATCCACTTGAGGGAAATTTGCTACTGTCCTACAAACCTCTGCACTTGGAGGCCCAAACACGTCTACAAGGAGAAGGTTGCGTAGTAGACATCAAGCTCTTTTCTGGCGCCATTGCCGGGAGGCTAGGTAAGCGGCACTCACAACCCGTCAACTAAGCTCTTTTCTGGCGCCCTTGCCGGGGAGGTGAGTGCTTGAAGGAATATCTTTAGATCTTGCAATCAAATCTTTTAGTTTCTTGTTTTATCACTAGTTTGGTTTATAAAAGAAAACTACAAAAAAATGGAATTAAGGGTGCCTCATATGCTTCATCTTTTTAATGTCTTTCGTGAAAATGATGGGAAGGAAAATTGTGCTCAAGTACTAGAAGAAGAATCACATAGAATGCTTGGCATAAAATATGTGAATGATGAGCATGATTGCGATGTTGTTAGTATGAATTCTATGAATATCCATGATGCTAATGATATGCAAAGCCACAAGCTTGGGGATGCTATGTTTGATGAAGATGATATATTTTGTCCCCCGAGTTTTGATGAGCAAATTTATTATGATGAAATCATGCCTCCTATTTATGATGATTATTGTGATGACAGGTATGATATAAAGAATAAAGATAACCATGAAACTTGTCATCATGATGTTAATTTTCAATTGGATTATGCTTCACATGATAGTTATTTTTTGAGTTTGCTCCCACTATTAAATTTGCTTATGTGGAGAGTAGTAAATTTTCTATGCTTGTAGATCATGAAAACAATGCTTGAGGTGCTGGTTATATTGTTGAATTCATTCATGATGCTACTGAAAATTATTATGAGGGAGAAATGTATGCTTGTAGGAATTGCAATAATATCAAGTTTCCTCTCTATGTGCTTAAAATCTTGAAGTTATGCTTGTTTTGCCTTCCTATGCTAGTTGAATATTGTTCCCATAAGTTGTTTACTCACAAAATACCTATGCATAGGAAGTGGGTTAGACTTAAATGTGCTTTCCATGTGTTTCATGATGCTCTCTTTATGTTTCAATTCTTATCTTTTATGTGAGCATCATTGAAATCATCATGCCTAGCTAGGGGCGTTAAACGTTAGCGCTTGTTGGGAGGCAACCCAATTTTATTTTAGTTTCTTGCTTTTTGGTTCTATTTAGAAATAAATAATCCAGCTAGCTTATGTTTAGATGTGGTTTTGTGTTTTAATTAGTGTTTGTGCCAAGTTAAACCTATAGGATCTTCTTGGATGATAGTTATTTGATCTTGCTGAAAATTCCAGAAACTTTCTGTTCATGAAAAGAATTGTCTAAAATCACCAGAACGTGATAAAATACTGATTCCAATTGCATAAGATCAATAATCAAATATCTAGGTCTTCCTATTTTGGTAGAATTTTCTGAGTTCCAGAAGTTTGCGTTAGTTACAGATTACTACAGACTGTTCTGTTCTTGACAGATTCTGTTTTTCGTGTGTTGTTTGCTTATTTTGATGAGTCTATGTTTAGTAAAAGAGTTTATAAACCATAGAGAAGTTGGAATACAGTAAGTTTAACACCAATATAAATAAAGAATGAGTTCAATACATGTAACACCCCGGATGTAACTTTCCATATTTGTAACTGCAACTCTTGCCATTTTCGGCTATGTGTTATGATATTCCCTCCGTGGTCGGGTTTTGTCTTTCGTTTTTGCATTTTGTTCATGTCATGCATCTCATCATGTCATCATGTGCATCTCATTTGCATACGTGTTCGTCTCATGCATCCGAGCATTTTCCCCGTTGTCCGTTTTGCAATCCGGCACTCCCACTTGCACCGGCGCACCCCTCTTGTTTCTTTTCGTGAGCGGGTGTTGAACGTTCTCGAAATGGACCGAGTCTTGTCAAGTGGCCTTGGTATACCACCAGTAGACCACCTGTCAAGTTTCGTTCCGTTTGGAGGTCGTTTGATGCTCCAACGGTTAACCGGGTAACCGCAAAGTCCTTTTGTGTGTTGCAGCAAAACCCCCTCCAAACAACCCAAAACCCACCTAAGTCCCCTCCATGCTCTCGGTCGTTCGATCACGATCGTGTGGGCGAAAACCACACTCCATTTGGAGCTTCCTAGCTCCCTCTACCTATAAAAACACCTCCCCCTCCGAAATTTCAGGCAAAAACCACCCCTAAACCCTAGCTTCCGTCCTCCGTGCTCCGCCTGGCCGAGCCGGACGAAATCCCCGCCGCTGCCGCGGCCAACGGGCGCCTGCCACGTCAGCACCCCGTCGCCCGTACGCCGCCGGCCCGCTCGGCCCGGGGCGGGCCCTCCCGGCCCGTACACCGCCGCCGCCCGTGCGCGCCTCCGCCTCCTCCCGCACGGGACCCCGCGTCCGCCGCCGACCGCCGCGCGCCGCCGCCGTCCTCCGCCCGCCGCTCCGCCGTCGCCTTCCGGCCGTGCCGCTGCCCGGGCGAGCCCGCGCCGGCGCTGCCCGTGCCCGCGCCCCCGACTCCGGCGCCTCCCCGCGCCCTCTCCGGCCTCCTCCGGCGACCCCGACCCCGCGCCGCCGCCATCTCCCTCCTCTCCACGCCGGCCACCGCCACTGCTCCAGCGAACCCTAGCCCGAGCCCCGATCCAGATCCGCGAGGAGGTTGACTTTCCCCGAACTTTTGCAATATATGCTCCTGTTCATGGCATCATAACTCCATGCATACTGCTCCGTTTTGCGTGCATGATATATCGAAATGTTCATCTCAAGATGCTCTTCATTTTGTTCCATTGTGTCATGCTCGTTTGAGTCCATCTTGATACCCAAATCTCTGATGCAAGAGTGCTATATGCTGTTAACTGCTGTTACTTATTAGAACTTGTGATTTGTTATTTTTGTTGCATTTGATGTGTGTATCTTATGGGCATGAGCTCTACATGTGTTTTGATCTATGCCATGCCATTTTTACATAGGTGTATGCCATATATTTTTGTGATCTTTGTGGTGACTAGCACCAGCATGCAAACTAGGCTTCGTGATGTTTCTGATTTTAGGGAATTAGTATTCACTCTGTTTCTGCTGTTATTTTGTTGCCATGTATCCATGTGTGTACAGAGAGACCCATACTTCTTTTGGGCATGTTCAGTAAGGATGTTTTGTAGATATAGTTGTGCTCTATCCATCCATGCACTTGTTTACAATTATGGAGTGCCATAGCATGTCTTAATCTTGCTCTACGTTTGCTATAAAATGTTCCTGGCAGATTATTTACATGATATTCAATTTTGCCAAGGTTGTTGTAGTTGATCCGTACATGCTATGTATTTGCTTTTGCCATGGATAGCTTCATAAACATGCCATCTTGCTGTAGATATGCTTGTTTTATCATGCATTGCTTTGTGGTGAGTGAATCGAGCTCACCAAGGTTCCTTCATAATGCTGTTACTGTCATTCTCTGTTTTCTGCTAAGTCTGGAACCTGTTAACGAAACTTGCTATGTTTACTTGGTTGCCATCATATCTTCTGATCCTTTTTGGCTCATGGTCAGTAAGGGACTTTTCTTCTATGCATTCAGTAGATTCATGCCATGACTTGTTTTTCTATGTTAAGTTCCTGTAGCATGTGTTTTGCTTGCTCTGAACATTGCTACCTGATGCTGTTTCAGCCATGTCCAGTAATTTCAGTCTGTGAACCTGTTATCTTTTGCACTTTTGCCATGCTTGTTTGAACCTGTTATGTTGTGATCTAGCCGTAGCTCACTGTTCATCTTTTGTCAAGCGTCTCCTGTAGATCACTGCCATATGCTTTGTTGCTATGTTGGAGTGCTGTAGCATAGTTTCTTGATGTATTCTAAGTGCTATCATGCTGTTAATCGCAGAATCGTGTCATTCTTGTTTTGTTTGCCATTTGCAAACCGTGCATCCGTTTCCGGTGATCTTTATATCGATTTCGACCAAAATCATCTCATCTTTCCAGTGGCATACTTGTTTTGCCAAGTTACTTCCTTGTTCATCCTTTTTCTTGCGGAGCACGCATACGCATCACATATCATATCTCGCATATCATGCATGTTTTGCATCATGTTGCTTGTGCATTTCCCGTGATTGATTGTGGTTCCATTGCTTGTGTTCTTGCTGTGGGTAGAGCCGGGAGACGAGTTCGTGAATGAGGAACCTGTTGAGTACGCTTACGAGGATCAAGCTTTCGACAACTCTGAGAACCTTGCAGGCAAGATGACCATACCCTCGAAATCACTTCTATCTTTGCTTTGCTAGTTGTTCGTTCTATTGCCATGCTGAGCTACCTACCACTTGCTATATCATGCCTCCCATATTTGCCATGTCAAGCCTCTAACCATCCTTTCCTAGCAAACCGTTGTTTGGCTAAGTTACCGCTTTTGCTCAGCCCTTCTTATAGCGTTGCTAGTTGCAGGTGAAGTTGAAGTTGGTTCCATGTTGGAACATGGATATTTTGGAATATCACAATATCTCTTATTAAATTAATGCATCTATATATTTGGTAAAGGGTGGAAGGCTCGGCCTTATGCCTGGTGTTTTGTTCCATTCTTGCCGCCCTAGTTTCTGTCATACCGGTATTATGTTCCTTGAGTTTGCGTTCCTTACGTGGTTGGGTGATTTATGGGACCCCCTTGACAGTTCGCCTTGAATAAAACTCCTCCAGCAAGGCCCAACCTTGGTTTTACCATTTGCCACCTAAGCCTTTTTCCCTTGGGTTTTCGCGAGCCCGGGGGTCATTTTTATTTAAACCCCCGGGCCAGTGTTCCTCTGAGTGCTGGTCCAAACTAGAGCACCATGCGGGACCGTCCCTTGGCAACTTGGGTTACGTTGGTACCTGTACGCTTCGCTTATCCGGTGTGCCCTGAGAACGAGATATGTGCAGCTCCTATCGGGATTTGTCGGCACATTCGGGTGGCTTTGCTGGTCTTGTTTTACCATTGTCGAAATGTCTTGTAAACCGGGATTCCGAGACTGATCGGGTCTTCCTGGGAGAAGGTTTATCCTTCATTGACCGTGAGAGCTTATGATGGGCTAAGTTGGGACACCCCCGCAGGGTATTATCTTTCGAAAGCCGTGCCCGCGGTTATGAGGCAGATGGGAATTTGTTAATGTCCGGTTGTAGAGAACTTGTCACTTGACTTAATTAAAATACATCAACCGTGTGTGTAGCCGTGATGGTCTCTTCTCGGCGGAGTCCGGGAAGTGAACACAGTTTGAGTTATGCATGAACATAAGTAGTTTCAGGATCACTTCTTGATCATTTCTAGCTTCTCGACCGTTGCGCTGCTTCTCTTCTCGCTCTCTTTTGCGTATGTTAGCCACCATATGCTTAGTGCTTGCCGCAGCTCCACCTCATTACACCATCCTTTCCTATAAGCTTAAATAGTCTTGATCTCGCGGGTGTGAGATTGCTGAGTCCTCGTGACTCACAGATTCTATCAAAACAGTTGCAGGTGCCGACGATGCCAGTGCAGGTGACGCAACCGAGCTCAAGTGGGAGTTCGATGAGGAACATGGTCGTTACTATGTTTCGTTTCTTGATGATCAGTAGTGGAGCCCAGTTGGGACGATCGGGGATCTAGCATTTGGGGTTATCTTATTTTCATTTGGATTTTGGCCGTAGTCGGTCTATGTGTGGATTTTGGATGATGTATGAATTATATTTATGTATTGTGTGAAGTGGCGATTGTAAGCCAACTCTCGTTATCCCATTCTTATTCATTACATGGGATTGTGTGAAGATGACCCTTCTTGCGAAAAAACCACAATGCGGTTATGCCTCTAAGTCGTGCCTCGACACGTGGGAGATATAGCCGCATCGTGGGCGTTACAATATAGTACCTTGAAGTGGTGTTTTGTTTTCTTTCGCTAACGGAGCTCACGAGTTTTCTGTTGAGTTTTGTGTTGTGAAGTTTTCAAGTTTTGGGTAAAGATTCGATGGACTATGGAATAAGGAGTGACAAGAGCCTAAGCTTGGGGATGCCCAAGGCACCCCAAGTCAATATTGAAGGATAACTAAGAGCCTAAGCTTGGGGATGCCCCGGATGGCATCCCCTCTTTCGTCTTCGTTCATCGATAACTTTACTTGCAGCTATATTTTTATTCACCACATGATATGTGTTTTGCTTGGAGCGTCATTTTATTTCATTTAGTTTTGCTTGCTGTTTGAATAAAATATCAAGATTTGAAATTCTTAAATGAGAGAGAGTCTTGACATAGTTGCATAATTATTCGACTACTCCTTGATCTTCACTTATATCTTTCGGAGTAGCTTGTTGTTTGCTCTAGTGCTTCACTTATATCTTTTAGAGCACGGCGGTGGATTTATTTTGAAGAACTATATGAACTCTCATGCTTCACTTATATTATTTTGAGAGTCTTTTAGAACAGCATGTTAATTTGCTCTGGTTATGAAATTAGGCCTAATATGATGGGCATCCAAGAGGGATATAATAAAAACTATCATATAAAGTGCATTGAATAATATTAGAAGTTTGATTCTTTATGATTGTTTTGAGAAATGAAGATGGTGATATTAGAGTCATGCTAGTGGATTAGTTGTGAATTTGAGAGATACTTGTGTTAAAGTTTGTGATTCCCGTAGCATGCACGTATGGTGAACCGTTATGTGATGAAGTCGGAGCATGATTTATCTATTGATTGTCTTCCTTATGAGTGGCGGTCGGGGATGAGCGATGGTCTTTTCCTACCAATATATCCCCCTAGGAGCATGCGTGTAATACTTTGCTTTGATAACTTGTAGATTTTTGCAACAAGTATATGAGTTCTTTATGACTAATGTTGAGTCCATGGATTATACGCACTCTCTTCCTTCCACCATTGCTAGCCTCTCTAATACCGCGCACTTTTCTCCGGTATCATACACCCACCATATACTTTCCTCAAAACAGCCACCATACCTACCTATCATGGCATTTCCATAGCCATTCCGAGATATATTGCCATGCAACTTACCACCGTTCCGTTTGCTATGACACGCTTCATCATTGTCATATTGCTTTGCATGATCATGTAGTTGACATCGTATTTGTGGCAAAGCCACCGTTCATAATTCTTTCATACATGTCACTCATGAGTCATTACACATCCTCGTACACCGCTGGAGGCATTCATATAGAGTCATATTTTGTTCTAAGTATTGAGTTGTAATTGTTGAGTTGTAAGTAAATAAAAGTGTGATGATCATCATTTTTAGAGCATTGTCCCAAGTGAGGAAAGGATGATGGAGACTATGATTCCCCCACAAGTCGGGATGAGACTTCGGACGAAAAAAAAGAGGCCATAAAAAAAAGAGAAAAGGCCTAAATAAAAAAATGAGAGAAAAAGAGAGAAGGGACAATGTTACTATCCTTTTACCACACTTGTGCTTCAAAGTAGCACCATGATCTTCATGATAGAGAGTCTCCTATGATATCACTTTCATATACTAGTGGGAATTTTTCATTATAGAACTTGGCTTGTATATTCCAATGATGGGCTTCCTCAAAATGCCTTAGGTCTTCGTGAGCAAGCAAGTTGGATGCACACCCACTTAGTTTCTTTTATTGAGCTTTCATATACTTATAGCTCTAGTGCATCCGTTGCATGGCAATCCCTACTCACTCACATTGATATCTATTAATGGGCATCTCCATAGCCCGTTGATACGCCTAGTTGATGTGAGACTATCTTCTCCTTTTTTGTCTTCTCCACAACCACCATTCTATTCCACATATAGTGCTATATCCATGGCTCACGCTCATGTATTGCGTGAAGATTGAAAAAGTTTGAGAACACCAAAAGATGAAACAATTGCTTGGCTTGTCATCGGGGTTCTGCATGATTTAAATATTTTCTGTGATGAAGATAGAGCATAGCCAGACTATATGATTTTGTAGGGATAGCTTGCTTTGGCCATGTTATTTTGAGAAGACACGATTGCTTTGTTAGTATGCTTGAAGTATTATTGTTTTCATGTCAATATTAAACTTTTGTTTTGAATCTTATGGATCTGAATATTCTTGCCACAATAAAGAAGATTACATTGATAAATATGTTAGGTAGCATGCCACATCAAAAATTCTGTTTTTATCATTTACCTACTCGAGGACGAGCAGGAATTAAGCTTGGGGATGCTGATACGTCTCCAACGTATCTATAATTTTTGATTGTTCCATGCTATATTATATTCTGTTTTGGATGTTTAATGGGCTTTATTATACACTTTTATATTATTTTTTGGACTAACCTATTAACCGGCGGCCCAGCCCAAATTGCTGTTTTTTTGCCTATTTCTGTGTTTCACAGAAAAAGAATATCAAATGGAGTCGAAACGGAATGAAACCTTCGGGAGAGTTCTTTTGGAACAGAAGCAATCTAGAAGACTTGGAGTGTACGTAAGGGAAACAACGAGGAAGGCACAAGGCAGGGTGCGCGCCCACCCCCCTGGGCGCGCCCTCCACCCTCATGGGGCCCTCGTGGCTCCCCTGACCAACTTCTTTCGCCTATATATATCCATATACCCTAAATACTTCGGGGAACAGAATAGATCAGGAGTTCCGCCGCCGCAAGCCTCTGTAGCCACCAAAAACCAATCAGGACCCTGTTCCGGCACCCTGCCGGATGGGGGATCCCTCATCGGTGGCCATCTTCATCATCCCGGCGCTCTCCATGACGAGGAGGGAGTAGTTTACCCTCGGGGCTGAGGGTATGTACCAGTAGCTATGTGGTTGATCTCTCTCTGTCTCTCTCTCTCTCTCGTGTTCTTGAGGTGGTACGATCTTGATGTATCGCGAGCTTTGATATTATAGTTGGATCTTATGATGTTTCTCCCCCTCTACTTTCTTGTAATGGATTGAGTTTTCCCTTTGAAGTAATCTTATCGGATTGAGTCTTTAAGGATTTGAGAACACTTGATGTATGTCTTGCCGTGCTTATCTGTGGTGACAATGAGATATCATGTGATCCACTTGATGTATGTTTTGGTGATCAACTTGCGGGTTCCGCCCATGAACCTATGCATAGGGGTTGGCACACGTTTTCGTCTTGACTCACCGGTAGAAACTTTGGGGCACTCTTTGATGTTCTATGTGTTGGTTGAATAGATGAATCTGAGATTGTGTGATGCATATCGTATAATCATACCTACGGATACTTGAGGTGACATTGGAGTATCTAGGTGACATTAGGGTTTTGGTTGATTTGTGTCTTAAGGTGTTATTCTAGTACGAACTCTATGATAGATCGAACGGAAAGAATAGCTTCGTGTCATTTTACTACGGACTCTTGAATAGATCGATCAGAAAGAATAACTTTGAGGTGGTTTCGTACCCTACCATAGTCTCTTCGTTTGTTCTCTGCTATTAGTGATTTTGGAGTGACTCTTTGTTGCATGTTGAGGGATAGTTATATGATCCAGTTATGTTATTATTGTTGAGAGAACTTGCACTAGTGAAAGTATGAACCCCAGGCCTTGGTTCCTAGCATTGCAATACCGTTTACGCTCACTTTTACCACTTGTTACCTTGCTGTTTTTATATTTTCAGATTACAAAAACCTATATCTACCATCCATAGTGCACTTGTATCACCATCTCTTCGCCGAACTAGTGCAGCTATACAATTTACCATTGTTTGGGTGTGTTGGGGACACAAGAGACTCTTTGTTATTTGGTTGCAGGGTTGTTTGAGAGAGACCATCTTCATCCTACACCTCCCACGGATTGATAAACCTTAGGTCATCCACTTGAGGGAAATTTGCTACTGTCCTACAAACCTCTGCACTTGGAGGCCCAACAACGTCTACAAGGAGAAGGTTGCGTAGTAGACATCAGCGGCCCGGATCGACATTACGCATATGCTTACGCGAGACTGTTTCTACCGACGTGCTTCGCACATAGGTGGCTGGCGGGTGTCAGTTTCTCCAAATTTAGTTGAATCGAGTGTGGCTACGCCCGGTCCTTGTGAAGGTTAAAACAACACATACTTGACGGAATATCGTTGTGGTTTTGATGCGTAGGTACGAACGGTTCTTGCTCAGCCCGTAGCAGCCACATAAAACTTGCAACAACAAAGTAGAGGACGTCTAACTTGTTTTTGCAGGGCATGTTGTGATGTGATATGGTCAAGACATGATGAGATATATATTGTTGTATGAGATGATCAAGTTTTGTTAAAGTTATCGGCAACTGGTAGGAGCCTTATGGTTGTCTCTTTATTGCATAAGATGCAAGTGCCATGTAATTGCTTTACATTATCGCTATGCGATAGCAATAGTTGCAAAAGCAATAGCTGGTGAGACGACCATGTGACGACACGTTGATAAAAAATCAAGATGATGGAGATCATGGTGTCATGCCGGTAACAATGGAGATCATGACAGTACTTTGGAGATGGAGATCAAAAGCACAAGATGATGATGGCCATATCATGTCACATATTTCGATTGCATGTGATGTTGATCTTTTATACATCTTATTTTGCTTAGTTCGGCGGTAGCTTTATAAGATGATCTCTCACTAAATTTCAAGGTATAATTGTTGTCCCTGAGTATGCACCGTTGCGACAGTTCGTCGTGCCGAGACACCACGTGATGATCGGGTGTGATAAGCTCTACGTTCACATACAATGGGTGCAAGCAAGTTTTGCACACGCAGAATACTCGGGTTAAACTTGACGAGCCTAGCATATGCAGATATGGCCTCGGAACACTGGAGACCGAAAGGTCGAGCTTGAATCATATAGTAGATATGATCAACATAGTGATGTTCACCATTGAAAACTACTCCATCTCACGTGATGATCGGACATGGTTTAGTTGATTTGGATCACGTGATCATTTAGATGACTAGAGAGATGTCTATCTAAGTGGGAGTTCTTAAGTAATATGATTAATTGAACTTTAATTTATCATGAACTTAGTCCTGGTAGTATTAGCATATCTATGTTGTAGATCAATAGCTCACGATGTAGCTCCCCGTTTATTTTTTATATGTTCCTAGAGAAATATAAGTTGAAAGATGATAGTAGCAATGATGCAGACTTGCTCCGCGATCTGAGGATTTTCCTCATTGCTGCACAGAAGAATTATGTCCTTGATGCACCTCTAGGTGATAGACCTATTGCAGGAGCAGATGCAGACGTTATGAACGTTTTGACAAAAGCTCGGTATGATGACTACTTGATAGTTGATACGTCTCCAACGTATCTATAATTTTTGATTGTTCCATGCTATATTATATTCTGTTTTGGATGTTTAATGGGCTTTATTATACACTTTCATATTATTTTTGGGACTAACCTATTAACCGGCGGCCCAGCCCAAATTGCTGTTTTTTTGCCTATTTCAGTGTTTCGCAGAAAAAGAATATCAAACGGAGTCCAAATGGAATGAAACCTTCGGGAAAGTGATTTTTGGAACAAACGTGATCCAGAGGACTTGGAGTCTACGTAAAGTAATCAACAAGGAGGGCACGAGGTAGGGGGGCGCGCCCACCTCCCCCAGGCGCGCCCTCCACCCTCATGGGCCCCTCGTTGCTCCACCAACGTACTTCTTCCTCCTATATATACCCATATACCCTGGAAACATCATATACGGAGCAAAAACCCAATTTCCACCACCGCAACCTTCTATACCCGTGAGATCCCATCTTGGGGCCTTTTCCGGCGCTCCACCGGAGGGGGCATTGATCACGGAGGGCTTCTATATCAACACCATAGCCTCTCCGATGATGTGTGAGTAGTTTACTTCAGACCTTCGGGTCCATAGTTATTAGCTAGATGGCTTCTTCTCTCTCTTTGGATCTCAATACAAAGTTCTCCTCGATCTTCTTGGAGATCTATTTGATGTAATCTTCTTTTGCGGTGTGTTTGTCGAGATCCGATGAATTGTGGGTTTATGATGAAGTTTATCTATGAACAATATTTGAATCTCCTCTGAATTCTTTTATGTATGATTGGTTATCTTGGCAAGTCTCTTCGAATTATCAGTTTGGTTTGGCCTACTAGATTGATCTTTCTTGTAATGGGAGAAGTGCTTAACTTTGGGTTCAATCTTGCGGTGTCCTTTCCAAGTGACAGCAGGGGCAGCAAGGCACGTATTGTATTGTTGCCATCGAGGATAAAAAGATGGGGTTTATATCATATTGCATGAGTTTATCCCTCTACATCATGTCATCTTGCTTAAAGCATTACTCTGTTCTTATGAACTTAATACTCTAGATGCATGCTGGATAGCGGTCGATGTGTGGAGTAATAGTAGTAGATGCAGAATCATTTCGGTCTACTTGTCGCGGACGTGATGCCTATATACATGATCATACCTAGATATTCTCATAACTATGCTCAATTCTATCAATTGCTCAACAATAATTCGTTTACCCACCGTAATACTTATGCTATCTTGAGAGAAACCACTAGTGAAACCTATGGCCCCGGGTCTATTTTGCATCATATTAATCTCCCGACAACAAGCTATTTCTGGCGCCGTTTATTTTACCTTGCATCTTTATTTCTCTTTATCATTAAAATACCAAAAATATTATCTTATCATATCTATCAGATCTCACTCTCGTAAGTGACCGTGAAGGGATTGACAACCCCTTTATCGCATTGGTTGCGAGGTTCTTATTTGTTTGTGTAGGTGCGTGGGACTCGAGCGTGGTCTCCTACTGGATTGATACCTTGGTTCTCAAAAACTAAGGGAAATACTTACGCTACTTTACTACATCACCCTTTCCTCTTTAAGGGAAAACCAACGCAGTGCTCAAGAGGTAGCAAGAAGGATTTATGGCGCCGTTGCCGGGGAGTCTACGCACAAGTCAAGACATACCAAGTACCCATCACAAACTCTTATCCCTCGCATTACATTATTTGCCATTTGCCTCTCATTTTCCTCTCCCCCACTTCACCCTTGCCGTTTTATTCGCCCTCTCTTTTTCCGTTCACCTCTTTTTCGCTTGCTTCTTGTTTGCTTGTGTGTTGGATTGCTTGCTTGTCACGATGGCTCAAGATAATACTAAATTGTGTGACTTTACCAATACCAACAACAATGATTTTCTTAGCACTCCGATTGCTCCTCTTACCGATGCTGAATCTTGTGAAATTAATGCTGCTTAGTTGAATCTTGTCATGAAAGATCAATTCGCCGGCCTTCCTAGTGAAGATGCCGCTACCCATCTAAATAGCTTAGTTGATTTGTGTGATATGCGAAAGAAGAAAGATGTGGACAATGATATTGTTAAATTGAAGCTATTTCCTTTTTCGCTTAGAGATCGTGCTAAAGCTTGGTTTTCGTCTTTGCCTAAAAATAGTATTGATTCATGGAATAAGTGCAAAGATGCTTTTATCTCTAAGTATTTTCCTCCCGCTAAAATCATCTCTCTTATAAACGATATCATGAATTTTAAGCAACTTGATCATGAACATGTTGCACAAGCTTGGGAGAGGATGAAATTAATGATACGTAATTGCCCTACACATGGTTTGAATCTTTGGATGATTATACAAAATTTTTATGCCGGATTGAATTTTGCTTCTAGAAATCTTTTAGATTCGGCCGCGGGAGGCACTTTTATGGAAATTACTTTAGGAGAAGCTACTAAACTCCTAGATAATATTATGGTTAATTATTCTCAATGGCACACCGAAAGATCTACTAATAAAAAAGTGCATGTGATAGAAGAAATTAATGTTTTGAGTGGAAAGATGGATGAACTTATGAAATTATTTGCTACTAAAAGTGTTTCTTCTGATCCTAATGATATGCCTTTGTCTACTTTGATTGAGAATAATAATGAATCTATGGATGTGAATTTTGTTGGTAGGAATAATTTTGGTAACAACGCGTATAGAGGAAACTTTAATCCTAGGACGTTCCCTAGTAATGACTCTAATAATTATGGTAATTCCTACAAAAATTCTTATGGAAATTTTAATAAGATGCCCTCTGAATTTGAGACTAGTGTTAAGGAGTTTATGAATTCGCAAAAGAATTTCAACGTTTTGCTTGAAGAAAAATTGCTTAAGGTTGATGAATTGGCTAGGAACGTTGATAGAATTTGTCTTGATGTTGATTCTTTGAAACTTAGATCTATTCCACCTAAGCATGATATCAATGAGTCTCTCAAAGCCATGATAATTTCCATTGATGAGTGCAAAGAAAGAACCGCTAGGAGGCGTGCTAAGAAAGATTGCTTTGTAAAAGCGTGTTCTTCTAGTTTCTATGAGAATAAAGATGAAGATCTAAAAGTTATTGATGTGTCTCCTATTAAATCTTTGTTTTGCAATATGAATCTTGATAATGATGGGACTGGAGATGAGTCACCTTTACCTAGAAGGCGTCCCAAAAATTCGGAGTTTTTAGATCTTGATGCAAAAATTGGTAAAAGTGGGATTGAAGAGGTCAAAACTTTAGATATCAATGAACCCACTATTTTGGATTTCAAGGAATTTAATTATGATAATTTCTCTTTGATAGATTGTTTTTCCTTGTTGCAGTTCGTGCTAAATTCTCCTCATGCTTATAGTCAAAATAAAGCTTTTACTAAACATATCGTTGATGCCTTGATGCAATCTTATGAAGAAAAACTTGAGTTGGAAGTTTCTATCCCTAGAAAACTTTATGATGAGTGGGAACCTACTATTAAAATTAAAATTAAATATCATGAATGCTATGCTTTGTGTGATTTGGGTGCTAGTATTTCCATGATTCCAAAAACTTTATGTGATTTGCTAGGTTTCCGTGAATTTGATGATTGTTCTCTAAACTTGCACCTTGCAGATTCCACCATTAAGAAACCTATGGGAAGAATTAATGATGTTCTTATTGTTGCAAATAGGAACTATGTGCCCGTAGATTTCATTGTTCTTGACATAGATTGCAATCCTTCATGTCCTATTATTCTTGGTAGGCCTTTCCTTAGAACGATTGGTGCAATTATTGATATGAAGGAAGGGAATATTAGATTCCAATTTCCCCTAAGGAAAGGCATGGAACACTTTCCTAGGAAGAAAATAAAATTACCTTATGAATCTATTATGAGAGCCACTTATGGATTGCCTACCAAAGATGGAATACTTAGATCTATCCTTGCTTTTATGCCTAGCTAGGGGCGTTAAACGATAGCGCTTGTTGGGAGGAAACCCAATTTTATTTTATTTTTTGTTTTTTGCTTCTGTTTAGGAATGCATATTTGATCTAGCCTCTGGTTAGATTTGTTTTTATGTTTTAATTAGTGTTTGTGCCATGTGAAACCTATAGGATCTTCTTGGATGATAGTTATTTGATCTTGCTGAAAATTCCAAAAACTTTCTGTTCACGAAAACAATTGTTAAAAATCACCAGAACATGATAAAATATTGATTCCAATTGCAGTAGATCAATAAACAAATTATCTAGGTCTTCCTATTTTGGTAGATTTTTATGAGTTCCGGAAGTTCGCGTTAGTTACAGATTACTACAGACTGTTCTGTTTTTGACAGATTCTGTTTTTTTGTGTTGTTTGCTTATTTTGATGAATCTATGGCTAGTAAAATAGTTTATAAACAATAAAGAAGTTGGAATAAAGTAGGTTTAACACCAATATAAATAAAGAATGAGTTCAATACAGTACCTTGAAGTGGTGTTTTGTTTTCTTTCGCTAACGGAGCTCACGAGATTTTCTGTTGAGTTTTGTGTTGTGAAGTTTTCATGTTTTGGGTAAAGATTTGATGGATTACGGAACAAGCACTAAAAAAAGACACATCCGTGACATTTTGGGCCGAACGAAATTTTTTCTGTCATACATATGACACTTCTATGACGATAATTGTGACAAAACCCGGTATCATCATAGATGTGGTGGCTCCTACTTCTATGACAAAAAATCATGACAGAAAATGGGCTTTTCGTCCTGGGCGGGCCGGAGACGCAGCTGCATGACATTCTTTGGGCCGTCCATGACGGAAAAAACCATGGTAGAAGCGAGGGCGAGGAAAATTTCGGGGAGTTCCCGGTTACGGTGGGAGGTCGGGGGCCGAGCGATGCGCGTTTCTCTCGTACACGTACGCGCGTGTGTGCGAGGCGTTGGCTCTAACTGAACCCGAGTGAGGCGTTGGGTTCTAACTGAACCCGAGCGATTGCACTGCAGGCTACGCGTTACTGAACCCGAGCGATCGATCGATGGCTGTTAACTGAACCCAATCGAGCGATTCCTTCGCTACTGCTGCTAACTGAAGCCGATCGATGCTGCCTCTGGGATGA